>NW_027466601.1:3107500-3112500 GCF_050575085.1 Anarhichas minor
TTGGATTACCAGGACCACGAAACTCTGGGGGCGCTTGCGGAGGGTTTTAACCCCGGGGGAGTGCTTAAGTGTGGGGGCCCGGGACCTCCGGGTGCACGGGGTTATATGGGTGTGTGCATGAAGGTGTTGTGGAGGTACTTCACCCATGAAACATGCCCCTTTCCTGGGGTACCATGTACTTGATGTGCTGGAGGTATTTTTACTCAGAGTATGAAGATCGGCCGGCGGTTTTGAACTACGCGCTGCATCGGCTGTGGTTATCCGTTTATAGGAGTGCATGGATGGCTGGTTAGAGGACGTCGGGGTCTACAATTCGGCATGAGTACCCCGGCTGTGCGTTGTGTTTTGGCGGAGATATGGAGCGCGCAAAACGGCTACAGTGACCTATTTTGACCACGTCGTGCATCGGCTGTGAGTGTCCGATTGTGGATCTAACTCCATAGGTCTTTAGAAGTCGACGTGGTCTACTATTCGGCGTAGGGGACGAGTCTGTGCGATGTGTATTCGCGGAGCTATGCACCGCGCAAACCGGCGATTTGGTTTAAGGAGACAGAGTATTGGCGCTCGTCTTTCGCTGTGATTTTGTCAGAGTACGAAGATCGGCCGACGCTTTTGAACTACTTGCTGCATCGGCTGTGGTTATCCGTTTATAGGAGTGCATGGATGGCTGGTTAGAGGACGTCAAGGTCTACAATTCGGCGTAAGTACCCCGACTGTGCGTTGTGTTTTGGCGGAGATATTGAGCGCGCAATATGGCTACAGTGACCTATTTTGACCACGTCGTGCATCGGCTGTGAATGCCCGATCCTGGATCCTCCTCCACAGGTCTTTAGAAGTGGACGTGGTCTACTATTCGGCGTAGGGGACGAGTCTTTGCGTTGTGTATTCGCGGAGATATGGACCGCGCAAACCGGGAATTTGGTTCAAGGAAACAGAGTATTGGCGCTCGTCTTTCGCTGTGAGACGAATATCGCTAACGCTTTTGAAATACGTGCTGCATCGGCTGTGGGTGTCCGTTTATTCATTTGTCGGTGTCAGTTTATTGGTTATGTCGGTGTCAGTTTATTGGTCTGCCTTATGGGTTGTGAGAGTACGTCTGGGTCGACATTTCGGTATTATTATCCCCGCTGTGCGTTCCATTTCCGGGTTTATGGACCGCGCAATGTGGCCCCTGCGACCTATTCTGACCACATCGTGCCTCGGCTGTGGGTCTCGCATCCAGGATCCACTCGGATAGTTTTGTAGAGGTTGATGTGGTCTACAATTGGGTATAAGTGTCCCGGCTGTGCGTTGTGTATTCGCGGAGCTATGCACCTCGCAAACCGGCGATTTTGTTCAAGGAAACAGAGTATTGGCGCTCGGCTACTGTGACCGGCTTTGCGTACATCGTGCCTCGGCTGTGGGTCTCGGATCCAGGATCCACTCGGATAGGTTTGTAGAGGTGGATGTGGTCTACGATCGGGTATAAGTGTCCCGGCTGTGCGTTGTGTTTTCGCGGAGATATGGACCTCGCAGACCGGCGATATTGTCGCTCGTCTTTGGCTGTGATTTTGTCAGAGTACGAAGATCGGCCGACGCTTTTGAACTACGCGCTGCATCGGCTGTGGGTATCCGTTTATAGGAGTGTCTAGATGGGTGGTTAGAGGACGTCGGGGTCTACAATTCGGCATAAGTATCCCGGCTGTGCGTTGTGTTTTGGCGGAGATATGAACCGCGCAATGTGGCTACTGCGACCTATTTTGACCGAGTCGTGCATCGGCTGTGAGTGTCCGATTGTGGCTCAAACTCCACAGGTCTTTAGAAGTGGACGTGGTCTACTATTCGGCGTAGGGGCCGAGTCTGTGCGTTGTGTATTCGCGGGGATATGCACCGCGCAAACCGGCGATTTGGTTTAAGGAGACAGAGTATTGGCGCTCGTCTTTCGCTGTGATTTTGTCAGAGTACGAAGATCGGCCGGCGCTTTTGAACTACTTGCTGCATCGGCTGTGGGTATCCGTTTATTGTTCTGCATGTATGGGTGGTTAGAGGAGGTCGGGGTCTACAATAGGGTATAAGTGTCCCGGCTGTGCGTGGTGTTTTGGCGGAGAGATGGAGCGCGCAAAACGGCAACTGCGACCTACTTTGACCGCGTGGTGCCTCGGCTGTGGGTCTCGGATCCAGGATCCACTCGGATAGGTTTGTAGAGGTGGACGTGGTCTACGATTGGGTATAAGTGTCCCGGCTGTGCGTGGTGTTTTCGCGGAGATATCCACCTCGCAAAACGGCGCTTCCGTTTAAGGAAACAGAGTTTTGGCGCTCGTCTTTCGCAGCGCAGCCCAGTAACGTCCCCTACCTTAAGAGAGTCCTCGTTACTCCCGCCGTTTACCCGCGCGATATGGATCCTGGTTCTGGATCTCGCATCCAGGATCCACTCGGATAGGTTTGTAGAGGTAGACGTATTATACAATTAGGTATGAGTATCCCGGCTGTGCGTTGTGTATTCGCGGAGATATCCATCTCGCAAAACGATATAAAAACGGCTGTGATTTTGTCAGAGTATGAAGATCGCCCGGCGCTTTTTGTCAGAGTATGAAGATCGGCCGGCGCTTTTCAAATACGTGCTGCCTCGGCTGTGGGTATCCGTTTATTATTATGCTTATATGGGTGGTTAGAGGACGTCGGGACCGTGGATTCGGTATAAGAATCCCCGCTGTGCGTTCCATTTCCGGGTAGATATGGACCGCGCAATATGGCCCCTGCGACCTACTTTGACTACATCGTGCCTCGGTTGTGGACCTCGCATCCATGATCCACTCGGATAGATTTGTAGAGGGGGACTTGGACTACAGTTAGATATAAGTGTCCCGGCTGTGCGTTGTGTATTCGCGGGGATATGGACCTCGCAAAACGGGTATTTCGTTTAAGTCTTTCGCTGTGATTTTGTCAGAGTATGAAGATCGGTCGGCTGTTTTCAAACACGCGCTGCCTCGGCTGTGGTTATCCGTTTATTATTCAGCTTACATAGTTGGTTAGAGGACGTCGGGGCCGTGTATTCAGTATAAGAATCCCCGCTGTGCGTTCTATTTCCGGGTAGATATGGCGCGCGTAATATGGTCCCTGCGACCTACTTTGACTACACCGTGCCTCGGCTGTGGACCTCGCATCCAGGATCCACTCCGATAGTTTTGTAGAGGGGGACGTGGACTACAACTGGGTATAAGTGTCCCGGCTGTGCGTTGTGTATTCGCGGAGATATGCACCTCGCAAAACGACGATTTCGTTTAAGTCTTTCGCTGTGATTTTGTCAGAGTATGAAGATCGGTCGGCTGTTTTCAAACACGCGCTGCCTCGGCTGTGGTTATCCGTTTATTATTCAGCTTACATAGTTGGTTAGAGGACGTCGGGGCCGTGTATTCAGTATAAGAATCCCCGCTGTGCGTTCTATTTCCGGGTAGATATGGCGCGCGTAATGTGGTCCCTGCGACCTACTTTGACTACACCGTGCCTCGGCTGTGGAGGTCGCATCCATGATCCACTCGGATAGGTTTGTAGAGGTGGATGTGGTCTACGATCGGGTATAAGTGTCCCGGCTGTGCGTTGTGTATTCGCGGGGATATGGACCTCGCAAAACGGGTATTTCGTTTAAGTCTTTCGCTTTGATTTTGTCAGAGTATGAAGATCGGTCGGCGGTTTTCAAATACGCGCTGTATCGGCTGTGTGTATCCGTTTATAGGAGTGTCTAGATGGGTGGTTAGAGGACTTCCAGCTTGACAACTGGGCATGAGTATCCCCGCTGTGCGTTCTATTTCCGGGTAGATATGGCGCGCGTAATATGGTCCCTGCGACCTACTTTGACCGCGTCGTGCCTCGGCTGTGAGTGTCCGATTGTGGATCACCCTCCACATGTCTTTAGAGGTTGACGGTGGCTACACGTCGGCATAGGTGTCCCGGCTGTGCGTTGTGTATTCGCGGGGATATGGACCGCGCAAGACGGCGATTTGGTTTAAGGAAACAGAGTATTGGCGCTATCGCTGTGATTTTGTCAGAGTATGAAGATCGGTCGGCGGTTTTCAAATACGTGCTGCCTCGGCTGTGGATACCCGTTTATTATTCTGCTTATATGGGTAGTTAGAGGACGTCGGGACCGTGTATTCAAAATAAGAATCCCCGCTGTGCGTTCCATTTCCGGGTAGATATGGCGCGCGTAATAGGGCCCCTGCGACCTACTTTGACCGCGTGGTGCCTCGGCTGTGGACCTCGCATCCAGGATCCACTCGGATAGGTTTGTAGAAGTGGACTTGGACTACAATTAGATATGAGGTTCCCGGCTGTGCGTTGTGTTTTCGCGGGGATATGGACCTCGCAAAACGGGTATTTCGTTTAAGTCTTTCGCTTTGATTTTGTCAGAGTATGAAGATCGATCGGCGGTTTTCAAACACGCGCTGCATCGGCTGTGTGTATCCGTTTATTATTCATCTTATATGGGTGGTTAGAGGACTTCCAGCTCGACAACTGGGCATGAGTATCCCCGCTGTGCGTTCTATTTCCGGGTAGATATGGCGCGCGTAATATGGTCCCTGCGACCTACTTTGACCGACTCGTGCCTCGGCTGTGGAGGTCGCATCCAGGATCCACTCGGATGTGTTTGTAGAGGGGGACTTGGACTACAATTAGATATGAGTGTCCCGGCTGTGCGTTGTGTTTTCGCGGAGATATGGACCGCGCAAAACGGGTATTTCGTTTAAGGACATAGAGTTTTTCGCTCGGGTTTTAAAGCCGTGATAGGGGCGAAGCGCTGAAGGTTCCAGCGCTTCTGTACTTCGCCTATTACGGCTGTGACCCATTTTGGTAGGGGGTAACCAAGCCACCTTGCACACAATGATAGGAACAGACTACCCAGTGTATACTAGGGGATAGGAGCGAAGCGCTGAAGGGTCCAGCGCTTCTGGCGGTTCCCCTATGCTACAGCCGTAGTAGGGGATATGAGCGAAGCGCTGAAGGGTCCAGCGCTTCTGGCGGTT
>NW_027466601.1:3122500-3142500 GCF_050575085.1 Anarhichas minor
CCTTTGGGGCTGTGTTTGGGGACCTTAACTTGCAGCTATGACCACAAAATTTGGGGGAATTCATATTCACTAGCCCCTCTTTAAAGGGGAAAAGGATTCAAATCTCTACTGTGAATTAAAGTGTAAAATTTGAGAGAAAAGACTGGTGAAGGCCATTTCGGAACATAAGTGCCATTTGGTTCGAATCCCTTCATTTTGGTCAATTTTCAAACACTTGTAAATTGCTTTCTTTTATGAACTTGACATATGATGGACAAGAGAGGACCCTCTTCAAGACTCAATTGGATTCAAGTCATTAGCATGCTGCTAACGGAAGTTAGCTTTCCCAAGGGTCTACAGAGATCTTGCTTTGGATCCTGCATCTCGTTATCACAGGGGACAGATATGTGCAAAAATCAGGCAGTTTCAACCTTTCACTACGATTTGATGGCCCGTTTCTCACTTGCCAAAACAGGCCGGAAAATAAGGCAATATGCCTCTATTTTGACCTTTGGGGCTGTGTTTGGGGACCTTAACTTGCAGCTACGACCTCAAAATTTGGGGGAATTCATATTCACTAGCCCCTCTTTAAAGGGGAAAAGGATTCAAATCTCTACTGTGAATTAAAGTGTAAAATTTGAGAGAAAAGACTGGTGAAGGCCATTTCGGAACATAAGTGCCATTTGGTTCGAATCTCTTCATTTTGGTCAATTTTCAAACACTTGTAAATTGCTTTCTTTTATGAACTTGACATATGATGGACAAAAGAGGACCCTCTTCAAGCCTCAACTGGATTCAAGTCATTAGCATGCTGCTAAGAGGAGATCATTTTCCAGAGGGTCTGCGGACTTGCTGCTCCATGTGCTCATTCAAGTCATCAAGGCGAGTGTTCCGTTCAATTCTAACCCAGTTCCATCCCTTTTCTGAGAAGTTATGATGTTTTGAAGGAGGGCCATTTGGTCAATTTCGTGAATAAATTGTAGTCGGAATGGCCCTTGGAATCGCCAAAACGTCTATTTTGAGCCGAGAGAGTTTTTTTCCGGTCCTATAAAAGCACGAATAACAGACATTTTTGGTATAACATTGACAATTGTTGGAGACCAGACGGCACTCTTCTAGGATCAAGTGATTTGATCCCACCAGCATGCTGCTGACAGAAGATAGCTTTCCAGAGGGTCTGCAGGTTTCTATTCACCATTTTCCTATTCACGTCATCAAGCGGAATGTTGCCAAGCAATTTCCCGTCAAATTCGACCATGTTGTGAGAAGTTATGACTATTTGAAGGATGGGCCATTTGGGCATCACTTTCCATTCATTTTATCCTAGCAAAATGCCCCATTCAAATGTAGGCCATTTGCCCCTCCTCCCGCGCAGGCATGCTAAGTGCTAGGGAGTACCATCCAACTTGAATGTGCCTCATTGGGGCCTGTCTACAACATATTAAAAAAGCAGGGCTCCCACATGTTCAGAAGTGAAATTTGTTCTGATCTCACCAAGAGTATGACAGGGTGTATGCCTTAGGGACGTGTACACCATGCTGAGGTCTGACTTTGGTACAGGCAAAAATCGTTTCTAGATAATCTAGAGGGATTTTGTTCAGGTGATCTTATTGTAGGCCTAGTCCACAATGTGTGGCCCGAATTTGGGGGTCCTGGGACCCATATTTGAGAGATTATGGCCATTCTTGCATATGCCAAAAAATCCACTAATATAAGGGAATAAGGCCCCAATTAAGCCCTTTGAGGCTGTTTTTGGGGACCTTAACTTGCAGCTAGGACGTCCAGATTATAGGTATGTAATGGTGACGAGCCCCTCTTTGAAGGAGAAAAGGATTCAAAACTCTACCCCGATTTAAAGTGTAAAAAGTTGGAGAAAAGACTGGTGAAAACTGGCTTTCGGCCGCTTGGGAACATAAGTGCCATTTGGTTCGAATCCCTTCATTTCGGTCAATTTTCAAACACTTATAAATGGCTTTCTTTTATGAACTTGACATATGATGGACAAAAGAGGACCCTCTTCAAGCCTCAACTGGATTCAAGTCATTAGCATGCTGCTAACGGAAGTTAGCTTTCCCAAGGGTCTACAGAGATCTTGCTTTGGATCCTGCATCATGGTATCACAGGGGACAGATTTATGCAAAAATCAGGCAGTTTCAACCTTTCACTACGATTTGATTGCCCGTTTCTCACTTGCCAAAACAGGCCGGAAAATAAGGCAATATGCCTCTATTTTGACCTTTGGGGCTGTGTTTGGGGACCTTAACTTGCAGCTACGACCTCAAAATTTGGGGGAATTCATATTCACTAGCCCCTCTTTAAAGGGGAAAAGGATTCAAATCTCTACTGTGAATTAAAGTGTAAAATTTGAGAGAAAAGACTGGTGAAGGCCATTTCGGAACATAAGTGCCATTTGGTTCGAATCTCTTCATTTTGGTCAATTTTCAAACACTTGTAAAAGGCTTTCTTTTATGAACTTGACATATGATGGACAAGAGATGACCCTCTTCAAGCCTCAATTGGATTCAAGTCATTAGCATGCTGCTAACGGAAGTTAGCTTTCCCAAGGGTCTACAGAGATCTTGCTTTGGATCCTGCATCATGGTATCACAGGGGACAGATTTATGCAAAAATCAGGCAGTTTCAAGCTTTCACTACGATTTGATGGCCCGTTTCTCACTTGCCAAAACAGGCCGAAAAATAAGGCAATATGCCTCTATTTTGACCTTTGGGGCTGTGTTTGGGGACCTTAACTTGCAGCTACGACCTCAAAATTTGGGGGAATTCATATTCAATAGCCCCTCTTTAAAGTAGAAAAGGATTCAAATCTCTACTGTGAATTAAAGTGTAAAATTTGAGAGAAAAGACTGGAGAAGGCCATTTCGGAACATAAGTGCCATTTGGTTCAAAATGGCACAAAAATCTATAGTTCACTATGGGAAAACTTTTTGGAATTTTCCGTTGATTATCATACCACTTGGACTTTGGGAAAAGGTCGAATTTCTGTAAAATTTTCAGCCTCCTAGCACATTGTTTTCTGGGCGTATTTCGGCCTAATAAGGTCAAATTGCCATAGTTTACAATGCAAAAAGTGTTTGGAATTTTCAGTTGATTTTCATACCACTTGGACTTTGGAAAAAGTTCAAATTTCTGTAAAAATTTCAGCCTCCTAGCACATTGTTTTCTGGGCGTATTTAGACCTAATAAGGTCAAATTTCCATAGTTTACAATGCAAAAAGTGTTTGGAATTTTCAATCGATTTTCATACCACTTGAACTTTGGAAAAAGTTCGAATTTCTGTAAAAATTTCAACCTCCTAGCACATTGTTTTCTGGGCGTATTTAGGCCCAATAAGGTCAAATTTCCATAGTTTGCAATGCAAAAAGTGTTTGGAATTTTCAGTTGATTTTCATACCACTTGGACTTTGGAAAAAGTTCAAATTTCTGTAAAAATTTCAGCCTCCTAGCACATTGTTTTCTGGGCGTATTTAGACCTAATAAGGTCAAATTTCCATAGTTTGCAATGCAAAAAGTGTTTGGAATTTTCAGTTGATTTTCATACCACTTGGACTTTGGAAAAAGTTCGAATTTCTGTAAAAATTTCAACCTCCTAGCACATTGTTTTCTGGGCGTATTTAGACCTAATAAGGTTAAATTTCCATAGTTTACAATGCAAAAAGTGTTTGGAATTTTCAGTTGATTTTCATACCACTTGGACTTTGGAAAAAGTTCAAATTTCTGTAAAAATTTCAGCCTCCTAGCACATTGTTTTCTGGGCGTATTTAGACCTAATAATGTCAAATTTCCATAGTTTACAATGCAAAAAGTGTTTGGAATTTTCAATCGATTTTCATACCACTTGAACTTTGGAAAAAGTTCGAATTTCTGTAAAAATTTCAACCTCCTAGCACATTGTTTTCTGGGCGTATTTAGGCCCAATAAGGTCAGATTTCCATAGTTTGCAATGCAAAAAGTGTTTGGAATTTTCAGTTGATTTTCATACCACTTGGACTTTGGAAAAAGTTCAAATTTCTGTAAAAATTTCAACCTCCTAGCACATTGTTTTCTGGGCGTATTTAGACCTAATAAGGTCAAATTTCCATAGTTTACAATGCAAAAAGTGTTTGGAATTTTCAATCGATTTTCATACCACTTGAACTTTGGGAAAAGTTCAAATTTCTGTAAAAATTTCAACCTCCTAGCACATTGTTTTCTGGGCGTATTTAGGCCCAATAAGGTCAAATTTCCATAGTTTGCAATGCAAAAAGTTTTTGGAAATTTCCATCGATTTTCATACCACTTGGACTTTGGGAAAAGTTCAAATTTCTGTAAAAATTTCAGCCTCCTAGCACATTGTTTTCTGGGCGTATTTAGACCTAATAAGGTCAAATTTCCATAATTTGCAATGCAATGTATTTTTTCCCCTTAAAATTGAAAAAGGGCCATTTCAACTACATTTGATGGGGCACTCATGTAGGCCACAAATCCCAACCCGAATGGCATGAATTGTCCCTAAAGGCATTGGGGGAACCCGGGACAATTAGTGCCATTAGGGTTAGGATTTTTGGCTGGCACGAGAGCCCCATCAAATGTAGTTGGAATGGCCCTTTTTGGGCCAAATGGCAGTTTCAAATGGCCCTTTTTCAATTATAAGGGAACTTATAGCCCTTATAATTGAAAAAGGGCCATTTCAACTACATTTGATGGGGCACTCATGTAGGCCAAAAACCCCAACCCGAGTGGCCCTTTTGTTCCCATTCATCCCAAACAATATCTAGAGTAGGCTCTGGGCTAGGAGGCTGAAACTTAGGAGGGGGCATACCTGGGAACAGCTAAACAGGTGTGCAACGTTTCAAGCAAATCGGATGAGTTTGATTTTCACCTTGCCTGAGATGCCAAAAAGTCACAATTCGAGGTGCTAGCCTCACGAAACTTGCTGTGTGTGTTCCTAAGAAGCCACAGACCCTGTGTACCAAGTTTGGTGGCTGTAGCACATTTAGATCAAATTGCATCATATATGGTGAAGATGCCAAAATGGCACAATTTGAGGTGCTAGCCCCACAAAACTTGCTGTGTGTGTTCCTATGAAGCCACAGACCCTGTGTACCGAGTTTGGTGGCTGTAGCCCATTTACATCCAATTGCACCATACATGATGAAGTAGCTGAAATGGCACATATTAACCCGAAAGGCCTTGGGGAAACCCGGGACGATTAGTGCCATTTGGGTTGGGATTTTTGGCTGACACGAGAGCCCAGTCGAATGTAGTTGGAATGGCCCTTTTAGTTATAAAAGTCCAAAGGTCTGCTTCTGAGCCCAAAGTGTTGTGGAGAACTTCCAGGTCAAATGTCAGTTGATTTACAACTCAGAAAGTGTCATTCCGGCTACATTACAATGAAATTTTCATGTGTCCCAACCATACTGCCCAAATGGCACTTTTTGTCCCAAAACATTGTTTCCGTACAATTGAACGTTGGTCCAAGATATCTACGTTTGAGGGCTGGAAATTGAACGGTTGAGGAGTTACAGCACTTGAAAATGTCAACCCTGATCACGCCGCAAATGGCCATGAATTGGCCCTAATGTTCCCATTTGTCCCGGCAAATGTCCCTTTTCGTCCCAAATGTCCCGCCATATGGCACTTTTCGTCCCATATGTCCCCCCCAAATGGCACTTTTATGCCCATATGGCCCAGGCATTTTGGGACAAAAAGGGCCATTTCGGGGACAGCATTTTGTGGGGCACCCGAATGGCCCTTTTTGTCCCAAATGGCAGTTTCAAATGGCCCTTTTTGTCCCGAACGTCCCTCGGAGGCATTGGGGGGAACCCGGGACAATTAGTGCCATTTGGGTTGGGATTTTTGGCTGACACGAGAGCCCAGTCGAATGTAGTCGGAATGGCCCTTTTTGAGTTATAAGGGTATTTTTTCCCTTATAATTGAAAAAGGGCCATTTCAACTACATTTCATTGGGCTCTCATGTAGGCCACAAATCCCAACCCGAATGGCCCTTTTGTTCCCATTCCTCCCAAACAATATCTAGAGTAGGCTCTGGGCGAGGAGGCTGAAACTTATGAGGGGGCATACCTGGGAACAGCCAAACAGGTGTGCAAAGTTTCAAGCAAATCGGATGAGTTTGATCTATGAAGCCACAGACCCTGTGTACCAAGCCCCACACAACTTGCTGTGTGTGTTCCTATGAAGCCACAGACCCTGTGTACCAAGTTTGGTGGCTGTAGCCCATTTACATCCAATTGCACCATATATGATAAAGTGGCTGAAATGGCACTTATTAACCCGAAAGGCATTGGGGAAACCCGGGACGATTAGTGCCATTTGGGTTGGGATTTTTGGCTGACACGAGAGCCCAGTCGAATGTAGTTGGAATGGCCCTTTTTGAGTTATAAGGTTATTTTTCCCCTTATAATTGAAAAAGGGCCATTTCAACTACATTTGATTGGGCTCTCATGTAGGCCACAAATCCCAGCCCGAATGGCATGAATTGTCCCTAAAGGCATTGGGGGGAACCCGGGACAATTAGTGCCATTTGGGTTAGGATTTTTGGCTGACACGAGAGCCCAGTCGAATGTAGTTGGAATGGCCCTTTTAGTTATAAGAGTCCAAAGGTCTGCTTCTGAGCCCAAAGTGTTGTGGAGAACTTCCAGGTCAAATGTCAGTTGATTTACAACTCAGAAAGTGTCATTCCGGCTACATTACAATGAAATTTTCATGTGTCCCAACCATACTGCCCAAATGGCACTTTTTGTCCCAAAACATTGTTTCCGTACAATTGAACGTTGGTCCAAGATATCTACGTTTGAGGGCTGGAAATTGAACGGTTGAGGAGTTACGGCACTTTAAAATGTCAACCCTGATCACGCCGCAAATGGCCATGAATTGGCCCTAATGTTCCCATTTGTCCCGGCAAATGTCCCTTTTCGTCCCAAATGTCCCGCCATATGGCACTTTTCGTCCCATATGTCCCCCCCAAATGGCACTTTTATGCCCATATGGCCCAGGCATTTTGGGACAAAAAGGGCCATTTCGGGGACAGCATTTTGTGGGGCACCCGAATGGCCCTTTTTGTCCCAAATGGCAGTTTCAAATGGCCCTTTTTGTCCCGAACGTCCCTCGGAGGCATTGGGGGGAACCCGGGACAATTAGTGCCATTTGGGTTGGGATTTTTGGCTGACACGAGAGCCCAGTCGAATGTAGTCGGAATGGCCCTTTTTGAGTTATAAGGGTATTTTTTCCCTTATAATTGAAAAAGGGCCATTTCAACTACATTTCATTGGGCTCTCATGTAGGCCACAAATCCCAACCCGAATGGCCCTTTTGTTCCCATTCCTCCCAAACAATATCTAGAGTAGGCTCTGGGCGAGGAGGCTGAAACTTATGAGGGGGCATACCTGGGAACAGCCAAACAGGTGTGCAAAGTTTCAAGCAAATCGGATGTGTTTGATCTATGAAGCCACAGACCCTGTGTACCAAGCCCCACACAACTTGCTGTGTGTGTTCCTATGAAGCCACAGACCCTGTGTACCAAGTTTGGTGGCTGTAGCCCATTTACATCCAATTGCACCATATATGATGAAGTGGCTGAAATGGCACATATTAACCCGAAAGGCATTGGGGGACACCCGGGACGATTAGTGCCATTTGGGTTGGGATTTTTGGCTGACACGAGAGCCCAGGCGAATGTAGTTGGAATGGCCCTTTTTGAGTATTTTTTCCCCTTATAATTGAAAAAGGGCCATTTCGACTACATTTGATGGGGCACTCATGTAGGCCACAAATCCCAACCCGAATGGCATAAATTGGCCCTAAAGGCATTGGGGGACACCCGGGACGATTAGTGCCATTTGGGTTGGGATTTTTGGCTGACACGAGAGCCCAGTCGAATGTAGTCGGAATGGCCCTTTTTGAGTTATAAGGGTATTTTTTCCCTTATAATTGAAAAAGGGCCATTTCGACTACATTTGATGGGGCACTCATGTAGGCCACAAATCCCAACCCGAATGGCCCTTTTGTTCCCATTCCTCCCAAACAATATCTAGAGTAGGCTCTGGGCTAGGAGGCTGAAACTTATCAGGGGGCATACCTGGAAACAGCCAAACAGGTGTGCAAAGTTTCAAGCAAATCGGATGAGTTTGATCTATGAAGCCACAGACCCTGTGTACCAAGCCCCACAAAACTTGCTGTGTGTGTTCCTATGAAGCCACAGACCCTGTGTACCAAGTTTGGTGGCTGTAGCCCATTTACATCCAATTGCACCATATATGATGAAGTGGCTGAAATGGCACATATTAACCCAAAAGGCATTGGGGGACACCCGGGACGATTAGTGCCATTTGGGTTGGGATTTTTGGCTGACACGAGAGCCCAGTCGAATGTAGTTGGAATGGCCCTTTTTGAGTTATAAGGGTATTTTTTCCCCTTATAATTGAAAAAGGGCCATTTCAACTACATTTGATTGGGCTCTCATGTAGGCCACAAATCCCAACCCGAATGGCATGAATTGTCCCTAAAGGCATTGGGGGGAACCCGGGACAATTAGTGCCATTTGGGTTGGAAAAAGGGCCATTTCGACTACATTTGATAGGGCACTCATGTAGGCCACAAATCCCAACCCAAATGGCATATTTTGTCCCAAAACATTGTTTCCGTACAATTGAACATTGGTCCAAGATATCTATGTTTGAGGGCTGGAAATTGAACGGTTGAGGAGTTACAGCACTTGAAAATGTCAACCCTGATCACTATGCAAATGGCCATGAATTGGCCCTAATGTTCCCATTTGTCCCAGCAAATGGCCCTTTTCGTCCCAAATGTCCCGCCATATGGCACTTTTCGTCCCATATGTCCCCCCCAAATGGCACTTTTATGCCGATATGGCCCAGGGGTTTTGGGACAAAAAGGGCCAATTAAGGGACAGCATTTTGTGGGGCACTCGAATGGCCCTTTTTGGCCCAAATGGCAGTTTCAAATTGCATTGGGGAAACCCGGGACGATTAGTGCCATTTGGGTTGGGATTTTTGGCTGACACAAGAGCCCAGTCGAATGTAGTTGGAATGGCCCTTTTTGAGTATTTTTTCCCCTTATAATTGAAAAAGGGCCATTTTGACTACATTTGATGGGGCACTCATGTAGGCCACAAATCCCAACCCGAATGGCCCTTTTGTTCCCATTCCTCCCAAACAATATCTAGAGTAGGCTCTGGGCTAGGAGGCTGAAACTTATGAGGGGGCATACCTGGGAACAGCCAAACAGGTGTGCAAAGTTTCAAGCAAATCGGATGAGTTTGATCTATGAAGCCACAGACCCTGTGTACCAAGCCCCACGAAACTTGCTGTGTGTGTTCCTAAGAAGCCACAGACCCTGGGTACCAAGTTTGGTGGCTGTAGCCCATTTACATCCAATTGCACCATATATGATAAAGTGGCTGAAATGGCACATATTAACCCAAAAGGCATTGGGGAAATCCGGGATGATTAGTGCCATTTGGGTTGGGATTTTTGGCTGACACGAGAGCCCAGTCGAATGTAGTTGGAATGGCCCTATTTGAGTATTTTTTCCCCTTATAATTGAAAAAGGGCCATTTCGACTACATTTGATGGGGCACTCATGTAGGCCACAAATCCCAACCCGAATGGCATAAATTGGCCCTAAAGGCATTGGGGGACACCCGGGACAATTAGTGCCATTTGGGTTGGAAAAAGGGCCATTTCGACTACATTTGATAGGGCACTCATGTAGGCCACAAATCCCAACCCGAATGGCATAAATTGGCCCTAAAGGCATTGGGGGACACCCGGGACGATTAGTGCCATTTGGGTTGGGATTTTTGGCTGACACGAGAGCCCAGTCGAATGTAGTCGGAATGGCCCTTTTTGAGTTATAAGGGTATTTTTTCCCTTATAATTGAAAAAGGGCCATTTCGACTACATTTGATGGGGCACTCATGTAGGCCACAAATCCCAACCCGAATGGCCCTTTTGTTCCCATTCCTCCCAAACAATATCTAGAGTAGGCTCTGGGCTAGGAGGCTGAAACTTATGAGGGGGCATACCTGGGAACAGCCAAACAGGTGTGCAAAGTTTCAAGCAAATCGGATGAGTTTGATTTTCACCTTGCCTGAGATGCCAAAAAGTCACAATTCGAGGTGCTAGCCCCACGAAACTTGCTGTGTGTGTTCCTAAGAAGCCACAGACCCTGGGTACCAAGTTTGGTGGCTGTAGCACATTTAGATCAAATTGCATCATATATGGTGAAGATGCCAAAATGGCACAATTTGAGGTGCTAGCCCCACGAAACTTGCTGTCTGTGTTCCTATGAAGCCACAGACCCTGTGTACCAAGTTTGGTGGCTGTAGCCCATTTACATCCAATTGCACCATATATGATAAAGTGGCTGAAATGGCACATATTAACCCAAAAGGCATTGGGGAAACCCGGGATGATTAGTGCCATTTGGGTTGGGATTTTTGGCTGACACGAGAGCCCAGTCGAATGTAGTTGGAATGGCCCTATTTGAGTTATAAGGGTATTTTTCCCCTTATAATTGAAAAAGGGCCATTTCAACTAGATTTGATGGGGGCACTCATGTAGGCCACAAATCCCAACCCAAATGGCATATTTTGTCCCAAAACATTGTTTCCGTACAATTGAACGTTGGTCCAAGATATCTACGTTTGAGGGCTGGAAATTGAACGGTTGAGGAGTTACAGCACTTGAAAATGTCAACCCTGATCACGGCGCAAATGGCCATGAATTGGCCCTAATGTTCCCATTTGTCCCGGCAAATGGCCCTTTTCGTCCCAAATGTCCCCCCCAAATGGCACTTTTATGCCGATATGGCCCAGGGGTTTTGGGACAAAAAGGGCCATTTAAGGGACAGCATTTTGTGGGGCACTCGAATGGCCCTTTTTGGCCCAAATGGCAGTTTCAAATGGCATTGGGGAAACCCGGGACGATTAGTGCCATTTGGGTTGGGATTTTTGGCTGACACGAGAGCCCAGTCGAATGTAGTTGGAATGGCCCTTTTTGAGTATTTTTTCCCCTTATAATTGAAAAAGGGCCATTTCGACTACATTTGATGGGGCACTCATGTAGGCCACAAATCCCAACCCGAATGGCCCTTTTGTTCCCATTCCTCCCAAACAATATCTAGAGTAGGCTCTGGGCTAGGAGGCTGAAACTTATCAGGGGGCATACCTGGAAACAGCCAAACAGGTGTGCAAAGTTTCAAGCAAATCGGATGACTTTGAACTATGAAGCCACAGACCCTGTGTACCAAGCCCCACAAAACTTGCTGTGTGTGTTCCTATGAAGCCACAGACCCTGTGTACCAAGTTTGGTGGCTGTAGCCCATTTACATCCAATTGCACCATATATGATGAAGTGGCTGAAATGGCACATATTAACCCGAAAGGCATTGGGGGACACCCGGGACGATTAGTGCCATTTGGGTTGGGATTTTTGGCTGACACGAGAGCCCAGTCGAATGTAGTTGGAATGGCCCTATTTGAGTTATAAGGGTATTTTTTCCCCTTATAATTGAAAAAGGGCCATTTCAACTACATTTGATTGGGCTCTCATGTAGGCCACAAATCCCAACCCGAATGGCCCTTTTGTTCCCATTCCTCCCAAACAATATCTAGAGTAGGCTCTGGGCTAGGAGGCTGAAACTTATGAGGGGGCATACCTGGGAACAGCCAAACAGGTGCGCAAAGTTTCAAGCAAATCGGATGAGTTTGATTTTCACCTTGCCTGAGATGCCAAAAAGTCACAATTCGAGGTGCTAGCCCCACGAAACTTGCTGTGTGTGTTCCTAAGAAGCCACAGACCCTGTGTACCAAGTTTGGTGGCTGTAGCACATTTAGATCAAATTGCATCATATATGGTGAAGATGCCAAAATGGCACAATTTGAGGTGCTAGCCCCACGAAACTTGCTGTGTGTGTTCCTATAAAGCCACAAACCCTGTGTACCAAGTTTGGTGGCTGTAGCCCATTTACATCCAATTGCACCATAAATGATGAAGTGGCTGAAATGGCACATATTAACCCGAAAGGCATTGGGGAAACCCGGGACGATTAGTGCCATTTGGGTTGGGATTTTTGGCTGACACGAGAGCCCAGTCGAATGTAGTTGGAATGGCCCTTTTAGTTATAAGAGTCCAAAGGTCTGCTTCTGAGCCCAAAGTGTTGTGGAGAACTTCCAGGTCAAATGTCAGTTGATTTACAACTCAGAAAGTGTCATTCCGGCTACATTACAATGAAATTTTCATGTGTCCCAACCATACTGCCCAAATGGCACTTTTTGTCCCAAAACATTGTTTCCGTACAATTGAACGTTGGTCCAAGATATCTACGTTTGAGGGCTGTAAATTGAATGGTTGAGGAGTTACGGCACTTTAAAATGTCAACCCTGATCACGCCGCAAATGGCCATGAATTGGCCCTAATGTTCCCATTTGTCCCGGCAAATGTCCCTTTTCGTCCCAAATGTCCCGCCATATGGCACTTTTCGTCCCATATGTCCCCCCCAAATGGCACTTTTATGCCCATATGGCCCAGGCATTTTGGGACAAAAAGGGCCATTTCGGGGACAGCATTTTGTGGGGCACCCGAATGGCCCTTTTCGTCCCGAACGTCCCTCGGAGGCATTGGGGGGAACCCAGGACAATTAGTGCCATTTGGGTTGGGATTTTTAGCTGACACGAGAGCCCAGTCGAATGTAGTTGGAATGGCCCTTTTTGAGTTATAAGGGTATTTTTTCCCTTATAATTGAAAAAGGGCCATTTCAACTACATTTGATTGGGCTCTCATGTAGGCCACAAATCCCAACCCGAATGGCCCTTTTGTTCCCATTCCTCCCAAACAATATCTAGAGTAGGCTCTGGGCTAGGAGGCTGAAACTTATGAGGGGGCATACCTGGGAACAGCCAAACAGGTGTGCAAAGTTTCAAGCAAATCGGATGAGTTTGATCTATGAAGCCACAGACCCTGTGTACCAAGCCCCACACAACTTGCTGTGTGTGTTCCTATGAAGCCACAGACCCTGTGTACCAAGTTTGGTGGCTGTAGCCCATTTACATCCAATTGCACCATATATGATGAAGTGGCTGAAATGGCACATATTAACCCGAAAGGCATTGGGGGACACCCGGGACGATTAGTGCCATTTGGGTTGGGATTTTTGGCTGACACGAGAGCCCAGTCGAATGTAGTCGGAATGGCCCTTTTTGAGTTATAAGGGTATTTTTTCCCTTATAATTGAAAAAGGGCCATTTCGACTACATTTGATGGGGCACTCATGTAGGCCACAAATCCCAACCCGAATGGCCCTTTTGTTCCCATTCCTCCCAAACAATATCTAGAGTAGGCTCTGGGCTAGGAGGCTGAAACTTATGAGGGGGCATACCTGGGAACAGCCAAACAGGTGCGCAAAGTTTCAAGCAAATCGGATGAGTTTGATTTTCACTTTGCCTGCGATGCCAAAAAGTCACAATTCGAGGTGCTAGCCCCATAAAACTTGCTGTGTGTGTTCCTAAGAAGCCACAGACCATGTCTACCAAGTTTGGTGGCTGTAGCACATTTAGATCAAATTGGCGATTTCGTTTAAGGAAACAGAGTTTTGGCGCTCGTCTTTCGCTGGGATTTTGACAGAGTATGAAGATCGCCCGGCGCTTTTCAAAGACGCGCTGCTTCGGCTGTGGGTCTCCGTTTATTGTTCTGCCTAGATGTCTTGTTAGAGGACGTCAAGGTCTACAATTCGGCATGAGTATCCCCGCTGTGCGTTGTGTT
Organism: Anarhichas minor; assembly: GCF_050575085.1. NCBI lineage: Eukaryota > Metazoa > Chordata > Actinopteri > Perciformes > Anarhichadidae > Anarhichas > Anarhichas minor. The sequence goes on from NW_027466601.1 coordinate 3,136,279, forward strand.
TTCGCGGAGATATGGACCGCGCAATATGGCTCCTGTGACCTACTTTGACCACGTCGTGCCTCGGCTGTGAGTGTCCGATTCTGGATCCACCTATATGGATCTTTAGAGGTCGACGTGCTCTACAGTTCGGCGTAGTTCTCCCGCCTGTGCGTTGTGTATTCGCGGAGATATGGACCACGCAAAACGGCGATTTCGTTTAAGGAAACAGAGTTTTGGCGCTCGTCTTTCGCTGGGATTTTGACAGAGTATGAAGATCGCCCTGCGCTTTTCAAAGACGCGCTGCCTCGGCTGTGGGTCTCCGTTTATTGATCTGCCTATATATCTTGTTAGAGGACGTCAAGGTCTACAATTCGGCATGAGTATCCCCGCTGTGCGTTGTGTTTTCGCGGAGATATGGACCGCGCAATATGGCTCCTGTGACCTACTTTGACCACGTCGTGCCTCGGCTGTGAGTGTCCGATTCTGGATCCACCTATATGGATCTTTAGAGGTCGACGTGCTCTACAGTTCGGCGTAGTTCTCCCGCCTGTGCGTTGTGTATTCGCGGAGATATGGACCACGCAAAACGGCGATTTCGTTTAAGGAAACAGAGTTTTGGCGCTCGTCTTTCGCTGGGATTTTGACAGAGTATGAAGATCGCCCTGCGCTTTTCAAAGACGCGCTGCCTCGGCTGTGGGTCTCCGTTTATTGATCTGCCTATATGGCTTGTTAGAGGACGTCAAGGTCTACAATTCGGCATGAGTATCCCCGCTGTGCGTTGTGTTTTCGCGGAGATATGGACCGCGCAATATGGCTCCTGTGACCTACTTTGACCACGTCGTGCCTCGGCTGTGAGTGTCCGATTCTGGATCCACCTATATGGATCTTTAGAGGTCGACGTGCTCTACAGTTCGGCGTAGTTCTCCCGCCTGTGCGTTGTGTATTCGCGGAGATATGGACCACGCAAAACGGCGATTTCGTTTAAGGAAACAGAGTTTTGGCGCTCGTCTTTCGCTGGGATTTTGACAGAGTATGAAGATCGCCCTGCGCTTTTCAAAGACGCGCTGCCTCGGCTGTGGGTCTCCGTTTATTGATCTGCCTATATGTCTTGTTAGAGGACGTCAAGGTCTACAATTCGGCATGAGTATCCCCGCTGTGCGTTGTGTTTTCGCGGAGATATGGACCGCGCAATATGGCTCCTGTGACCTACTTTGACCACGTCGTGCCTCGGCTGTGAGTGTCCGATTCTGTATCCACCTATATGGATCTTTAGAGGTCGACGTGCTCTACAGTTCGGCGTAGTTCTCCCGCCTGTGCGTTGTGTATTCGCGGAGATATGGACCACGCAAAACGGCGATTTCGTTTAAGGAAACAGAGTTTTGGCGCTCGTCTTTCGCTGGGATTTTGACAGAGTATGAAGATCGCCCTGCGCTTTTCAAAGACGCGCTGCCTCGGCTGTGGGTCTCCGTTTATTGATCTGCCTATATGTCTTGTTAGAGGACGTCAAGGTCTACAATTCGGCATGAGTATCCCCGCTGTGCGTTGTGTTTTCGCGGAGATATGGACCGCGCAATATGGCTCCTGTGACCTACTTTGACCACGTCGTGCCTCGGCTGTGAGTGTCCGATTCTGTATCCACCTATATGGATCTTTAGAGGTCGACGTGCTCTACAGTTCGGCGTAGTTCTCCCGCCTGTGCGTTGTGTATTCGCGGAGATATGGACCACGCAAAACGGCGATTTCGTTTAAGGAAACAGAGTTTTGGCGCTCGTCTTTCGCTGGGATTTTGACAGAGTATGAAGATCGCCCTGCGCTTTTCAAAGACGCGCTGCCTCGGCTGTGGGTCTCCGTTTATTGATCTGCCTATATGTCTTGTTAGAGGACGTCAAGGTCTACAATTCGGCATGAGTATCCCCGCTGTGCGTTGTGTTTTCGCGGAGATATGGACCGCGCAATATGGCTCCTGTGACCTACTTTGACCACGTCGTGCCTCGGCTGTGAGTGTCCGATTCTGGATCCACCTATATGGATCTTTAGAGGTCGACGTGCTCTACAGTTCGGCGTAGTTCTCCCGCCTGTGCGTTGTGTATTCGCGGAGATATGGACCACGCAAAACAGCGATTTCGTTTAAGGAAACAGAGTTTTGGCGCTCGTCTTTCGCTGGGATTTTGACAGAGTATGAAGATCGCCCGGCGCTTTTCAAAGACGCGCTGCCTCGGCTGTGGGTCTCCGTTTATTGATCTGCCTATATGTCTTGTTAGAGGACGTCAAGGTCTACGATTCGGCATGAGTATCCCCGCTGTGCGTTGTGGTTTCGCGGAGATATGGACCGCGCAATATGGCTCCTGTGACCTACTTTGACCACGTCGTGCCTCGGCTGTGAGTGTCCGATTCTGGATCCACCTATATGGATCTTTAGAGGTCGACGTGCTCTACAGTTCGACGTAGTTCTCCCGCCTGTGCGTTGTGTATTCGCGGAGATATGGACCACGCAAAACGGCGATTTCGTTTAAGGAAAGTTTTGGCGTTCGTCTTTCGCTGGGATTTTGACAGAGTATGAAGATCGCCCGGCGCTTTTCAAAGACGCGCTGCCTCGGCTGTGGGTCTCCGGTTATTGATCTGCCTATATGTCTTGTTAGAGGACGTCAAGGTCTACAATTCGGCATGAGTATCCCCGCTGTGCGTTGTGTTTTCGCGGAGATATGGACCGCGCAATATGGCTCCTGTGACCTACTTTGACCACGTCGTGCCTCGGCTGTGAGTGTCCGATTCTGGATCTACCTCGATGGGTCTTTAGAGGTCGACGTGTTCTACAATTCGGCGTAGGTGTCCCGCCTGTGCGTTGTGTATTCGTGGAGATATGGACCACGCAAAACAGAGTTTTGGCGCTCGTCTTTCGCTGGGATTTTGACAGAGTATGAAGATCGCCCGGCGCTTTTCAAATACGCGCTGCCTCGGCTGTGGGTGTCCGATTCTGGTTCTGCCTAGATGGGTGGTTAGAGGACTTCAAGGTCGACAATTCGGCATGAGTGTCCCGGCTGTGCTTTGTGTTTTCGCGGAGATATGGACCGCGCAATATGGCTCCTGTGACCTACTTTGACCACGTCGTGCATCGGCTGTGAGTGTCCGATTCTGGATCCAGCTACATGGGTGTTTAGAGGTCGATGTGCTCTACAATTCGGCGTAGGTGTCCCACCTGTGCGTTGTGTATTTGTGGAGATATGGACCACGCAAGACAGCAATTTCATTTAAGGAAGATGCCAAAATGGCACAATTTGAGGTGCTAGCACAACAAAACTTGCTGTGTGTGTTCCTAAGAAGCCACAGACCCTGTGTACCAAGTTTGGTGGCTGTAGCCCATTTAGATCCAATTGCACCATATATGATAAAGTGGCTGAAATGGCACATATTAACCCGAAAGGCATTGGGGAAACCCGGGACGATTAGTGCCATTGGGGTTGGAAAAAGGGCCATTCCAACTACATTTGATGGGGCACTCATGTAGGCCACAAATCCCAACCCGAATGGCATGAATTGTCCCTAAAGGCATTGGGGGGAACCCGGGACAATTAGTGCCATTTGGGTTGGAAAAAGGGCCATTTCAACTACATTTGATGGGGCACTCATGTAGGCCACAAATCCCAACCCGAATGGCATGAATTGTCCCTAATGGCATTGGGGGACACCCGGGATGATTAGTGCCATTTGGGTTAGGATTTTTGGCTGACACGAGAGCCCAGTCGAATGTAGTTGGAATGGCCCTTTTTGAGTATTTTTTCCCCTTATAATTGAAAAAGGGCCATTTCAACTACATTTGATTGGGCTCTCATGTAGGCCACAAATCCCAACCCGAATGGCATGAATTGTCCCTAAAGGCATTGGGGGGAACCCGGGACAATTAGTGCCATTTGGGTTGGAAAAAGGGCCATATCAACTACATTTGATGGGGCACTCATGTAGGCCACAAATCCCAACCCGAATGGCATGAATTGTCCCTAATGGCATTGGGGGACACCCGGGACGATTAGTGCCATTTGGGTTAGGATTTTTGGCTGACACGAGAGCCCAGTCGAATGTAGTTGGAATGGCCCTTTTTGAGTATTTTTTCCCCTTATAATTGAAAAAGGGCCATTTCAACTACATTTGATTGGACTCTCATGTAGGCCACAAATCCCAACCCGAATGGCATGAATTGTCCCTAATGGCATTGGGGGACACCCGGGACGATTAGTGCCATTTGGGTTAGGATTTTTGGCTGACACGAGAGCCCAGTCGAATGTAGTTGGAATGGCCCTTTTTGAGTATTTTTTCCCCTTATAATTGAAAAAGGGCCATTTCAACTACATTTGATTGGACTCTCATGTAGGCCACAAATCCCAACCCGAATGGCATGAATTGTCCCTAAAGGCATTGGGGGGAACCCGGGACAATTAGTGCCATTTGGGTTGGAAAAAGGGCCATTTCAACTACATTTGATGGGGCACTCATGTAGGCCACAAATCCCAACCCGAATGGCATGAATTGTCCCTAATGGCATTGGGGGACACCCGGGACGATTAGTGCCATTTGGGTTAGGATTTTTGGCTGACACGAGAGCCCAGTCGAATGTAGTTGGAATGGCCCTTTTTGAGTATTTTTTCCCCTTATAATTGAAAAAGGGCCATTTCAACTACATTTGATTGGGCTCTCATGTAGGCCACAAATCCCAACCCGAATGGCCCTTTTGTTCCCATTCCTCCCAAACAATATCTAGAGTAGGCTCTGGGCTAGGAGGCTGAAACTTATGAGGGGGCATACCTGGGAACAGCCAAACAGGTGTGCAAAGTTTCAAGCAAATCGGATGAGTTTGATCTATGAAGCCACAGACCCTGTGTACCAAGCCCCACAAAACTTGCTGTGTGTGTTCCTATGAAGCCACAGACCCTGTGTACCAAGTTTGGTGGCTGTAGCCCATTTACATCCAATTGCACCATAAATGATGAAGTGGCTGAAATGGCACATATTAACCCGAAAGGCATTGGGGAAACCCGGGATGATTAGTGCCATTTGGGTTAGGATTTTTGGCTGGCACGAGAGCCCCTTAAAATGTAGTTGAAATGGCCTACATTACAATGAAATTTTCATGTGTCCCAACCATACTGCCCAAATGGCACTTTTTGTCCCAAAACATTGTTTCCGTACAATTTAACGCTGGTCCAAGATATCTACGTTTGAGGGCTGTAAATTGAACGGTTGAGGAGTTACGGCACTTTAAAATGTCAACCCTGATCACGCCGCAAATGGCCATGAATTGGCCCTAATGTTCCCATTTGTCCCGGCAAATGTCCCTTTTCGTCCCAAATGTCCCGCCATATGGCACTTTTCGTCCCATATGTCCCCCCCAAATGGCACTTTTATGCCCATATGGCCCAGGCATTTTGGGACAAAAAGGGCCATTTAAGGGACAGCATTTTGGGGAGCTCTCGAATGGCCCTTTTTGTCCCAAATGGCAGTTTCAAATGGCCCTTTTTGTCCCGAATGTCCCTCGAATTTTGCCCCCTGGTGGACGCAAGCGGAAAAGGGCCAATCGGGACAAACCTTCCGAAACTTTGGAAAATCATTCCTCGGCGAGCGACGGTCCTAACGGAGCGCCGTTTTCCCACCCGGGACGTGGGCGAATATGTTATATTCCCTAGGGGTGTCGCTATTTTTAAGGGCGCTCCTTACGCCGGGAAGGTTTAGCCGAAAACCGACCGATATGGCCCAGAGCCGTAATGCAAATGTAGTCGAAAATTTCGGGAGGGTGTTAGGGCCGGTAAGGGAAGTCGGCAAATCAGATCCGTAACTTCGGGATAAGGATTGGCTCTAAGGGCTGGGTCGGTCGGGCTGGGGTGCGAAGCGGGGCTGGGCTCGAGCCGCGGCTGGGGGAGCAGTCATCCCGCCGCCCGCCTCTCTCCGCCGCTGGAAGCGCGGTGCGCGGCCCGTCTCTCGGGGCCCTCGTCCGCGGCGCCTCACGGCGTCGTTGGGCGGAGGTTTTCGGGGGGCGGTGTCTGTCGCCGTGTGGAAGGCGGGTCGGTGGAGGGGATCGGGTTAGGCGGTCGGTGGCGGCGACTCTGGACGCGCGCCGGGCCCTTCTCGCGGATCTCCCCAGCTACGGTGTCCGTCGGGTCCCGTTCGCGCGGGCTCCTGGCGGGTCGCCTCGGCTGGCGCCTAGCAGCTGACTTAGAACTGGTGCGGACCAGGGGAATCCGACTGTTTAATTAA
>NW_027466601.1:3147500-3152500 GCF_050575085.1 Anarhichas minor
CGGAGATATGGACCGCGCAAACCGGGAATTTGGTTCAAGGAAACAGAGTATTGGCGCTCGTCTTTCGCTGTGAGACGAATATCGCCAACGCTTTTGAAATACGTGCTGCATCGGCTGTGGGTGTCCGTTTATTCATTTGTCGGTGTCAGTTTATTGGTTATGTCGGTGTCAGTTTATTGGTCTGCCTTATGGGTTGTGAGAGTACGTCTGGGTCGACATTTCGGTATTATTATCCCCGCTGTGCGTTCCATTTCCGGGTTTATGGACCGCGCAATGTGGCCCCTGCGACCTATTCTGACCACATCGTGCCTCGGCTGTGGGTCTCGCATCCAGGATCCACTCGGATAGTTTTGTAGAGGTTGATGTGGTCTACAATTGGGTATAAGTGTCCCGGCTGTGCGTTGTGTATTCGCGGAGCTATGCACCTCGCAAACCGGCGATTTTGTTCAAGGAAACAGAGTATTGGCGCTCGGCTACTGTGACCGGCTTTGCGTACATCGTGCCCCGGCTGTGGGTCTCGGATCCAGGATCCACTCGGATAGGTTTGTAGAGGTGGATGTGGTCTACGATCGGGTATAAGTGTCCCGGCTGTGCGTTGTGTATTCGCGGAGATATGGACCTCGCAGACCGGCGATATTGTCGCTCGTCTTTGGCTGTGATTTTGTCAGAGTACGAAGATCGGCCGACGCTTTTGAACTACGCGCTGCATCGGCTGTGGGTATCCGTTTATAGGAGTGTCTAGATGGGTGGTTAGAGGACGTCGGGGTCTACAATTCGGCATAAGTATCCCGGCTGTGCGTTGTGTTTTGGCGGAGATATGAACCGCGCAATGTGGCTACTGCGACCTATTTTGACCGAGTCGTGCATCGGCTGTGAGTGTCCGATTGTGGCTCAAACTCCACAGGTCTTTAGAAGTGGACGTGGTCTACTATTCGGCGTAGGGGCCGAGTCTGTGCGTTGTGTATTCGCGGGGATATGCACCGCGCAAACCGGCGATTTGGTTTAAGGAGACAGAGTATTGGCGCTCGTCTTTCGCTGTGATTTTGTCAGAGTACGAAGATCGGCCGGCGCTTTTGAACTACTTGCTGCATCGGCTGTGGGTATCCGTTTATTGTTCTGCATGTATGGGTGGTTAGAGGAGGTCGGGGTCTACAATAGGGTATAAGTGTCCCGGCTGTGCGTGGTGTTTTGGCGGAGAGATGGAGCGCGCAAAACGGCAACTGCGACCTACTTTGACCGCGTGGTGCCTCGGCTGTGGGTCTCGGATCCAGGATCCACTCGGATAGGTTTGTAGAGGTGGACGTGGTCTACGATTGGGTATAAGTGTCCCGGCTGTGCGTGGTGTTTTCGCGGAGATATCCACCTCGCAAAACGGCGCTTCCGTTTAAGGAAACAGAGTTTTGGCGCTCGTCTTTCGCAGCGCAGCCCAGTAACGTCCCCTACCTTAAGAGAGTCCTCGTTACTCCCGCCGTTTACCCGCGCGATATGGATCCTGGTTCTGGATCTCGCATCCAGGATCCACTCGGATAGGTTTGTAGAGGTAGACGTATTATACAATTAGGTATGAGTATCCCGGCTGTGCGTTGTGTATTCGCGGAGATATCCATCTCGCAAAACGATATAAAAACGGCTGTGATTTTGTCAGAGTATGAAGATCGCCCGGCGCTTTTTGTCAGAGTATGAAGATCGGCCGGCGCTTTTCAAATACGTGCTGCCTCGGCTGTGGGTATCCGTTTATTATTATGCTTATATGGGTGGTTAGAGGACGTCGGGACCGTGGATTCGGTATAAGAATCCCCGCTGTGCGTTCCATTTCCGGGTAGATATGGACCGCGCAATATGGCCCCTGCGACCTACTTTGACTACATCGTGCCTCGGTTGTGGACCTCGCATCCATGATCCACTCGGATAGATTTGTAGAGGGGGACTTGGACTACAGTTAGATATAAGTGTCCCGGCTGTGCGTTGTGTATTCGCGGGGATATGGACCTCGCAAAACGGGTATTTCGTTTAAGTCTTTCGCTGTGATTTTGTCAGAGTATGAAGATCGGTCGGCTGTTTTCAAACACGCGCTGCCTCGGCTGTGGTTATCCGTTTATTATTCAGCTTACATAGTTGGTTAGAGGACGTCGGGGCCGTGTATTCAGTATAAGAATCCCCGCTGTGCGTTCTATTTCCGGGTAGATATGGCGCGCGTAATATGGTCCCTGCGACCTACTTTGACTACACCGTGCCTCGGCTGTGGACCTCGCATCCAGGATCCACTCCGATAGTTTTGTAGAGGGGGACGTGGACTACAACTGGGTATAAGTGTCCCGGCTGTGCGTTGTGTATTCGCGGAGATATGCACCTCGCAAAACGACGATTTCGTTTAAGTCTTTCGCTGTGATTTTGTCAGAGTATGAAGATCGGTCGGCTGTTTTCAAACACGCGCTGCCTCGGCTGTGGTTATCCGTTTATTATTCAGCTTACATAGTTGGTTAGAGGACGTCGGGGCCGTGTATTCAGTATAAGAATCCCCGCTGTGCGTTCTATTTCCGGGTAGATATGGCGCGCGTAATGTGGTCCCTGCGACCTACTTTGACTACACCGTGCCTCGGCTGTGGAGGTCGCATCCATGATCCACTCGGATAGGTTTGTAGAGGTGGATGTGGTCTACGATCGGGTATAAGTGTCCCGGCTGTGCGTTGTGTATTCGCGGGGATATGGACCTCGCAAAACGGGTATTTCGTTTAAGTCTTTCGCTTTGATTTTGTCAGAGTATGAAGATCGGTCGGCGGTTTTCAAATACGCGCTGTATCGGCTGTGTGTATCCGTTTATAGGAGTGTCTAGATGGGTGGTTAGAGGACTTCCAGCTTGACAACTGGGCATGAGTATCCCCGCTGTGCGTTCTATTTCCGGGTAGATATGGCGCGCGTAATATGGTCCCTGCGACCTACTTTGACCGCGTCGTGCCTCGGCTGTGAGTGTCCGATTGTGGATCACCCTCCACATGTCTTTAGAGGTTGACGGTGGCTACACGTCGGCATAGGTGTCCCGGCTGTGCGTTGTGTATTCGCGGGGATATGGACCGCGCAAGACGGCGATTTGGTTTAAGGAAACAGAGTATTGGCGCTATCGCTGTGATTTTGTCAGAGTATGAAGATCGGTCGGCGGTTTTCAAATACGTGCTGCCTCGGCTGTGGATACCCGTTTATTATTCTGCTTATATGGGTAGTTAGAGGACGTCGGGACCGTGTATTCAAAATAAGAATCCCCGCTGTGCGTTCCATTTCCGGGTAGATATGGCGCGCGTAATAGGGCCCCTGCGACCTACTTTGACCGCGTGGTGCCTCGGCTGTGGACCTCGCATCCAGGATCCACTCGGATAGGTTTGTAGAAGTGGACTTGGACTACAATTAGATATGAGGTTCCCGGCTGTGCGTTGTGTTTTCGCGGAGATATGGACCGCGCAAAACGGGTATTTGGTTTAAGGATTTTTCGCTGTGATTTTGTCAGAGTATGAAGATCGATCGGCGGTTTTCAAACACGCGCTGCATCGGCTGTGTGTATCCGTTTATTATTCATCTTATATGGGTGGTTAGAGGACTTCCAGCTCGACAACTGGGCATGAGTATCCCCGCTGTGCGTTCTATTTCCGGGTAGATATGGCGCGCGTAATATGGTCCCTGCGACCTACTTTGACCGACTCGTGCCTCGGCTGTGGAGGTCGCATCCAGGATCCACTCGGATGTGTTTGTAGAGGGGGACTTGGACTACAATTAGATATGAGTGTCCCGGCTGTGCGTTGTGTTTTCGCGGAGATATGGACCGCGCAAAACGGGTATTTCGTTTAAGGACATAGAGTTTTTCGCTCGGGTTTTAAAGCCGTGATAGGGGCGAAGCGCTGAAGGTTCCAGCGCTTCTGTACTTCGCCTATTACGGCTGTGACCCATTTTGGTAGGGGGTAACCAAGCCACCTTGCACACAATGATAGGAACAGACTACCCAGTGTATACTAGGGGATAGGAGCGAAGCGCTGAAGGGTCCAGCGCTTCTGGCGGTTCCCCTATGCTACAGCCGTAGTAGGGGATATGAGCGAAGCGCTGAAGGGTCCAGCGCTTCTGGCGGTTCCCCTATGTTACAGCCGTAGTAGGGACGAAGCGCTGAAGGGTCCAGCGCTTCTGGCGGTTCCCCTATGCTACAGCCGTAGTAGGGGATATGAGCGAAGCGCTGAAGGGTCCAGCGCTTCTGGCGGTCCCCCTATGCTACAGCCGTAGTAGGGGATATGAGCGAAGCGCTGAAGGGTCCAGCGCTTCTGGCGGTTCCCCTATGTTACAGCCGTAGTAGGGACGAAGCGCTGAAGGGTCCAGCGCTTCTGGCGGTTCCCCTATGCTACAGCCGTAGTAGGGGATATGAGCGAAGCGCTGAAGGGTCCAGCGCTTCTGGCGGTCCCCCTATGCTACAGCCGTAGTAGGGGATATGAGCGAAGCGCTGAAGGGTCCAGCGCTTCTGGCGGTCCCCCTATGCTACAGCCGTAGTAGGGGATATGAGCGAAGCGCTGAAGGGTCCAGCGCTTCTGGCGGTTCCCCTATGCTACAGCCGTAGTAGGGGATATGAGCGAAGCGCTGAAGGGTCCAGCGCTTCTGGCGGTCCCCCTATGCTACAGCCGTAGTAGGGGATATGAGCGAAGCGCTGAAGGGTCCAGCGCTTCTGGCGGTCCCCCTATGCTACAGCCGTAGTAGGGGATAGGAGCGAAGCGCTGAAGGGTCCAGCGCTTCTGGCGGTCCCCCTATGCTACAGCCGTAGTAGGGGATATGAGCGAAGCGCTGAAGGGTCCAGCGCTTCTGGCGGTCCCCCTATGCTACAGCCGTAGTAGGGGATATGAGCGAAGCGCTGAAGGGTCCAGCGCTTCTGGCGGTCCCCCTATGCTACAGCCGTAGTAGGGGATATGAGCGAAGCGCTGAAGGGTCCAGCGCTTCTGGCGGTCCCCCTATGCTACAGCCGTAGTAGGGGATAG
>NW_027466601.1:3160000-3177500 GCF_050575085.1 Anarhichas minor
AAGAATCAGTTGGAATTACATCAATACGATTTTCCTGAAAAAAGTTATTTTTTACCAAAGGTCTACAGAATTCTCCTTCGGTATGCTGAATCGAGTCATCAGAGGGAGTGTGTGGTGCAAAATTCAGGCAGTTTCAACCTTCTTTCCCCGATTTTTGGTCAATTTTTATGCATTGCACCAATTGCACCAATTCCGGCCCCTGATCCTGCTTTTGGGCACCTTAACTTGGACCTACGAACTCCAAATTTGGCTCCTTTAACCTAAACCACCCTCTCTTCATTTGCAAAAAGAATGTATTCCTCTATCTTGCTTTAAAGTATTTTTAATAAATTAAAAGACTGTTAATGATGTGTACTTCTGTTGGGTGCAATAAAAACACTTGTAAATGGCTTTGTATTCTAAAGTTGACATATGATGGACACAAGAGGACCCTCTTCAAGCTACAATTGGATTCAAGTCATTAGCATGCTGCTAACAGGAGATAATTTTCCAGAGGGTCTACAGGTTTCTATTCACAATTTCACTATTCACCTCATCAAGCAGAATGTTGCCAAGCAATTTCCCGTCAAATTCAACCATGTTGTGAGAAGTTATGACTATTTGAAGGATGGGCCATTTGGGCATCACTTTCCATTCATTTTATCCTAGCAAAATCCCCCATTCAAATGTAGGCCATTTGCCCCTCCTCCCGCGCAGGCATGCTAAGTGCTAGGGAGTACCATCCAACTTGAATGTGCCTCATTGGGGCCTGTCTACAACATATTAAAAAAGCAGGGCTCCCACATGTTCAGAAGTGAAATTTGGTCTGATCTCACCAAGAGTATGACAGGGTGTACGCCTTAGGGACGTGTACACCATGCTGAGGTCTGAGTTTGGTACAGGCAAAAATCGTTTCTAGATAATCTAGAGGGATTTTGTTCAGGTGATCTTATTGTAGGCCTAGTCCACAATGTGTGGCCCGAATTTGGGGGTCCTGGGTCCCATATTTGAGAGATTATGGCCATTCTTGCATATGCCAAAAAATCCACTAATATAAGGGAATAAGGCCCCAATTAAGCCCTTTGAGGCTGTTTTTGGGGACCTTAACTTGCAGCTAGGACGTCCAGATTATAGGTATGTAATGGTGACGAGCCCCTCTTTGAAGGAGAAAAGGATTCAAAACTCTACCCCGATTTAAAGTGTAAAAAGTTGGAGAAAAGACTGGTGAAAACTGGCTTTCGGCCGCTTGGGAACATAAGTGCCATTTGGTTCGAATCCCTTCATTTCGGTCAATTTTCAAACACTTGTAAATGGCTTTCTTTCATGAACTTGACATATGATGGACAAGAGACGACCCTCTTCAAGACTCAATTGGATTCAAGTCATTAGCATGCTGCTAACGGAAGTTAGCTTTCCCAAGGGTCTACAGAGATCTTGCTTTGGATCCTGCATCTCGTTATCACAGGGGACAGATATGTGCAAAAATCAGGCAGTTTCAACCTTTCACTACGATTTGATGGCCCGTTTCTCACTTGCCAAAACAGGCCGGAAAATAAGGCAATATGCCTCTATTTTGACCTTTGGGGCTGTGTTTGGGGACCTTAACTTGCAGCTACGACCTCAAAATTTGGAGGAATTCATATTCACTAGCCCCTCTTTAAAGGGGAAAAGGATTCAAATCTCTACTGTGAATTAAAGTGTAAAATTTGAGAGAAAAGACTGGTGAAGGCCATTTCGGAACATAAGTGCCATTTGGTTCGAATCTCTTCATTTTGGTCAATTTTCAAACACTTGTAAATTGCTTTCTTTTATGAACTTGACATATGATGGACAAAAGAGGACCCTCTTCAAGCCTCAACTGGATTCAAGTCATTAGCATGCTGCTAACAGGAGATCATTTTCCAGAGGGTCTGCGGACTTGCTGCTCCATGTGCTCATTCAAGTCATCAAGGCGAGTGTTCCGTTCAATTCTAACCCAGTTCCATCCCTTTTATATGATGTTTTGAAGGAGGGCCATTTGGTCAATTTCGTGAATAAATTGTAGTCGGAATGGCCCTTGGAATCGCCAAAACGTCTATTTTGAGCCGAGAGAGTTTTTTTCCGGTCCTATAAAAGCACGAATAACAGACATTTTTGGTATAACATTGACAATTGTTGGAGACCAGACGGCACTCTTCTAGGATCAAGTGATTTGATCCCACCAGCATGCTGCTGACAGAAGATAGCTTTCCAGAGGGTCTGCAGGTTTCTATTCACCATTTTCCTATTCACGTCATCAAGCGGAATGTTGCCAAGCAATTTCCCGTCAAATTCGACCATGTTGTGAGAAGTTATGACTATTTGAAGGATGGGCCATTTGGGCATCACTTTCCATTCATTTTATCCTAGCAAAATGCCCCATTCAAATGTAGGCCATTTGCCCCTCCTCCCGCGCAGGCATGCTAAGTGCTAGGGAGTACCATCCAACTTGAATGTGCCTCATTGGGGCCTGTCTACAACATATTAAAAAAGCAGGGCTCCCACATGTTCAGAAGTGAAATTTGGTCTGATCTCACCAAGAGTATGACAGGGTGTACGCCTTAGGGACGTGTACACCATGCTGAGGTCTGAGTTTGGTACAGGCAAAAATCGTTTCTAGATAATCTAGAGGGATTTTGTTCAGGTGATCTTATTGTAGGCCTAGTCCACAATGTGTGGCCCGAATTTGGGGGTCCTGGGACCCATATTTGAGAGATTATGGCCATTCTTGCATATGCCAAAAAATCCACTAATATAAGGGAATAAGGCCCCAATTAAGCCCTTTGAGGCTGTTTTTGGGGACCTTAACTTGCAGCTAGGACGTCCAGATTATAGGTATGTAATGGTGACGAGCCCCTCTTTGAAGGAGAAAAGGATTCAAAACTCTACCCCGATTTAAAGTGTAAAAAGTTGGAGAAAAGACTGGTGAAAACTGGCTTTCGGCCGCTTGGGAACATAAGTGCCATTTGGTTCGAATCCCTTCATTTTGGTCAATTTTCAAACACTTGTAAATGGCTTTCTTTAATGAACTTGACATATGATGGACAAAAGAGGACCCTCTTCAAGCCTCAACTGGATTCAAGTCATTAGCATGCTGCTAACGGAAGTTAGCTTTCCCAAGGGTCTACAGAGATCTTGCTTTGGATCCTGCATCATGGTATCACAGGGGACAGATTTATGCAAAAATCAGGCAGTTTCAACCTTTCACTACGATTTGATGGCCCGTTTCTCACTTGCCAAAACAGGCCGGAAAATAAGGCAATATGCCTCTATTTTGACCTTTGGGGCTGTGTTTGGGGACCTTAACTTGCAGCTACGACCTCAAAATTTGGGGGAATTCATATTCACTAGCCCCTCTTTAAAGGGGAAAAGGATTCAAATCTCTACTGTGAATTAAAGTGTAAAATTTGAGAGAAAAGACTGGTGAAGGCCATTTCGGAACATAAGTGCCATTTGGTTCGAACCTCTTCATTTTGGTCAATTTTCAAACACTTGTAAAAGGCTTTCTTTTATGAACTTGACATATGATGGACAAGAGATGACCCTCTTCAAGCCTCAATTGGATTCAAGTCATTAGCATGCTGCTAACGGAAGTTAGCTTTCCCAAGGGTCTACAGAGATCTTGCTTTGGATCCTGCATCATGGTATCACAGGGGACAGATTTATGCAAAAATCAGGCAGTTTCAACCTTTCACTACGATTTGATGGCCCGTTTCTCACTTGCCAAAACAGGCCGAAAAATAAGGCAATATGCCTCTATTTTGACCTTTGGGGCTGTGTTTGGGGACCTTAACTTGCAGCTACGACCTCAAAATTTGGGGGAATTCATATTCAATAGCCCCTCTTTAAAGTAGAAAAGGATTCAAATCTCTACTGTGAATTAAAGTGTAAAATTTGAGAGAAAAGACTGGAGAAGGCCATTTCGGAACATAAGTGCCATTTGGTTCAAAATGGCAAAAAAATCTATAGTTCACTATGGGAAAACTTTTTGGAATTTTCCGTTGATTTTCATACCACTTGGACTTTGGGAAAAGGTCGAATTTCTGTAAAATTTTCAGCCTCCTAGCACATTGTTTTCTGGGCGTATTTCGGCCTAATAAGGTCAAATTTCCATAGTTTATAATGCAAAAAGTGTTTGGAATTTTCAATCGATTTTCATACCACTTGAACTTTGGAAAAAGTTCGAATTTCTGTAAAAATTTCAACCTCCTAGCACATTGTTTTCTGGGCGTATTTAGACCTAATAAGGTTAAATTTCCATAGTTTACAATGCAAAAAGTTTTTGGAATTTTCCATCGATTTTCATACCACTTGGACTTTGGTAAAAGTTCAAATTTCTGTAAAAATTTCAGCCTCCTAGCACATTGTTTTCTGGGCGTATTTAGACCTAATAAGGTCAAATTTCCATAGTTTGCAATGCAAAAAGTGTTTGGAATTTTCAGTTGATTTTCATACCACTTGGACTTTGGAAAAAGTTCAAATTTCTGTAAAAATTTCAGCCTCCTAGCACATTGTTTTCTGGGCGTATTTAGACCTAATAAGGTCAAATTTCCATAGTTTACAATGCAAAAAGTGTTTGGAATTTTCAATCGATTTTCATACCACTTGAACTTTGGAAAAAGTTCAAATTTCTGTAAAAATTTCAGCCTCCTAGCACATTGTTTTCTGGGCGTATTTAGACCTAATAAGGTCAAATTTCCATAGTTTACAATGCAAAAAGTGTTTGGAATTTTCCATCGATTTTCATACCACTTGGACTTTGGGAAAAGTTCAAATTTCTGTAAAAATTTCAGCCTCCTAGCACATTGTTTTCTGGGCGTATTTAGACCTAATAAGGTCAAATTTCCATAGTTTACAATGCAAAAAGTGTTTGGAATTTTCAGTTGATTTTCATACCACTTGGACTTTGGAAAAAGTTCAAATTTCTGTAAAAATTTCAGCCTCCTAGCACATTGTTTTCTGGGCGTATTTAGGCCCAATAAGGTCAAATTTCCATAGTTTGCAATGCAAAAAGTTTTTGGAAATTTCCATCGATTTTCATACCACTTGGACTTTGGAAAAAGTTCAAATTTCTGTAAAAATTTCAGCCTCCTAGCACATTGTTTTCTGGGCGTATTTAGACCTAATAAGGTCAAATTTCCATAGTTTACAATGCAAAAAGTGTTTGGAATTTTCAACCGATTTTCATACCACTTGAACTTTGGAAAAAGTTCGAATTTCTGTAAAAATTTCAACCTCCTAGCACATTGTTTTCTGGGCGTATTTAGGCCCAATAAGGTCAAATTTCCATAGTTTGCAATGCAAAAAGTTTTTGGAAATTTCCATCGATTTTCATACCACTTGGACTTTGGGAAAAGTTCAAATTTCTGTAAAAATTTCAGCCTCCTAGCACATTGTTTTCTGGGCGTATTTAGACCTAATAAGGTCAAATTTCCATAGTTTACAATGCAAAAAGTGTTTGGAATTTTCAGTTGATTTTCATCCCACTTGAAATTTGGAAAAAGTTCGAATTTCTGTAAAAATTTCAACCTCCTAGCACATTGTTTTCTGGGCGTATTTAGACCTAATAAGGTCAAATTTCCATAGTTTGCAATGCAATGTATTTTTTCCCCTTAAAATTGAAAAAGGGCCATTTCAACTACATTTGATTGGGCACTCATGTAGGCCACAAATCCCAACCCGAATGGCATGAATTGTCCCTAAAGGCATTGGGGGAACCCGGGACAATTAGTGCCATTAGGGTTAGGATTTTTGGCTGGCACGAGAGCCCCATCAAATGTAGTTGGAATGGCCCTTTTTGGGCCAAATGGCAGTTTCAAATGGCCCTTTTTCAATTATAAGGGAACTTATAGCCCTTATAATTGAAAAAGGGCCATTTCAACTACATTTGATGGGGCACTCATGTAGGCCACAAATCCCAACCCGAATGGCATGAATTGTCCCTAATGGCATTGGGGGACACCCGGGACGATTAGTGCCATTTGGGTTAGGATTTTTGGCTGACACGAGAGCCCAGTCGAATGTAGTTGGAATGGCCCTTTTAGTTATAAGAGTCCAAAGGTCTGCTTCTGAGCCCAAAGTGTTGTGGAGAACTTCCAGGTCAAATGTCAGTTGATTTACAACTCAGAAAGTGTCATTCCGGCTACATTACAATGAAATTTTCATGTGTCCCAACCATACTGCCCAAATGGCACTTTTTGTCCCAAAACATTGTTTCCGTACAATTGAACGTTGGTCCAAGATATCTACGTTTGAGGGCTGTAAATTGAACGGTTGAGGAGTTACGGCACTTTAAAATGTCAACCCTGATCACGCCGCAAATGGCCATGAATTGGCCCTAATGTTCCCATTTGTCCCGGCAAATGTCCCTTTTCGTCCCAAATGTCCCGCCATATGGCACTTTTCGTCCCATATGTCCCCCCCAAATGGCACTTTTATGCCCATATGGCCCAGGCATTTTGGGACAAAAAGGGCCATTTCGGGGACAGCATTTTGTGGGGCACCCGAATGGCCCTTTTTGTCCCGAATGTCCCTCGGAGGCATTGGGGGGAACCCGGGACAATTAGTGCCATTTGGGTTGGGATTTTTGGCTGACACGAGAGCCCAGTCGAATGTAGTTGGAATGGCCCTTTTTGAGTTATAAGGGTATTTTTTCCCTTATAATTGAAAAAGGGCCATTTCAACTACATTTGATTGGGCTCTCATGTAGGCCACAAATCCCAACCCAAATGGCCCTTTTGTTCCCATTCCTCCCAAACAATATCTAGAGTAGGCTCTGGGCGAGGAGGCTGAAACTTATGAGGGGGCATACCTGGGAACAGCCAAACAGGTGTGCAAAGTTTCAAGCAAATCGGATGAGTTTGATCTATGAAGCCACAGACCCTGTGTACCAAGCCCCACACAACTTGCTGTGTGTGTTCCTATGAAGCCACAGACCCTGTGTACCAAGTTTGGTGGCTGTAGCACATTTAGATCAAATTGCATCATATATGGTGAAGATGCCAAAATGGCACAATTTGAGGTGCTAGCCCCACGAAACTTGCTGTGTGTGTTCCTATGAAGCCACAGACCCTGTGTACCAAGTTTGGTGGCTGTAGCCCATTTACATCCAATTGCACCATATATGATGAAGTGGCTGAAATGGCACATATTAACCCGAAAGGCATTGGGGGACACCCGGGACGATTAGTGCCATTTGGGTTGGGATTTTTGGCTGACACGAGAGCCCAGTCGAATGTAGTTGGAATGGCCCTTTTTGAGTATTGTTTACCCTTATAATTGAAAAAGGGCCATTTCGACTACATTTGATGGGGCACTCATGTAGGCCACAAATCCCAACCCAAATGGCATGAATTGTCCCTAAAGGCATTGGGGGACACCCGGGACGATTAGTGCCATTTGGGTTGGGATTTTTGGCTGACACGAGAGCCTAGTCGAATGTAGTCGGAATGGCCCTTTTTGAGTTATAAGGGTATTTTTTCCCTTATAATTGAAAAAGGGCCATGTCGACTACATATGATGGGGCACTCATGTAGGCCACAAATCCCAACCCGAATGGCCCTTTTGTTCCCATTCCTCCCAAACAATATCTAGAGTAGGCTCTGGGCTAGGAGGCTGAAACTTATGAGGGGGCATACCTGGGAACAGCCAAACAGGTGTGCAAAGTTTCAAGCAAATCGGATGAGTTTGATCTATGAAGCCACAGACCCTGTGTACCAAGCCCCACACAACTTGCTGTGTGTGTTCCTATGAAGCCACAGACCCTGTGTACCAAGTTTGGTGGCTGTAGCCCATTTACATCCAATTGCACCATATATGATAAAGTGGCTGAAATGGCACTTATTAACCCGAAAGGCATTGGGGAAACCCGGGACGATTAGTGCCATTTGGGTTGGGATTTTTGGCTGACACGAGAGCCCAGTCGAATGTAGTTGGAATGGCCCTATTTGAGTTATAAGGGTATTTTTTCCCCTTATAATTGAAAAAGGGCCATTTCAACTACATTTGATTGGGCTCTCATGTAGGCCACAAATCCCAACCCGAATGGCATGAATTGTCCCTAAAGGCATTGGGGGGAACCCGGGACAATTAGTGCCATTTGGGTTGGAAAAAGGGCCATTTCGACTACATTTGATAGGGCACTCATGTAGGCCACAAATCCCAACCCAAATGGCATATTTTGTCCCAAAACATTGTTTCCGTACAATTGAACATTGGTCCAAGATATCTACGTTTGAGGGCTGGAAATTGAACGGTTGAGGAGTTACAGCACTTGAAAATGTCAACCCTGATCACTACGCAAATGGCCATGAATTGGCCCTAATGTTCCCATTTGTCCCAGCAAATGGCCCTTTTCGTCCCAAATGTCCCGCCATATGGCACTTTTCGTCCCATATGTCCCCCCCAAATGGCACTTTTATGCCGATATGGCCCAGGGGTTTTGGGACAAAAAGGGCCAATTAAGGGACAGCATTTTGTGGGGCACTCGAATGGCCCTTTTTGGCCCAAATGGCAGTTTCAAATTGCATTGGGGAAACCCGGGACGATTAGTGCCATTTGGGTTGGGATTTTTGGCTGACACAAGAGCCCAGTCGAATGTAGTTGGAATGGCCCTTTTTGAGTATTTTTTCCCCTTATAATTGAAAAAGGGCCATTTCGACTACATTTGATGGGGCACTCATGTAGGCCACAAATCCCAACCCGAATGGCCCTTTTGTTCCCATTCCTCCCAAACAATATCTAGAGTAGGCTCTGGGCTTGGAGGCTGAAACTTATGAGGGGGCATACCTGGGAACAGCCAAACAGGTGTGCAAAGTTTCAAGCAAATCGGATGAGTTTGATCTATGAAGCCACAGACCCTGTGTACCAAGCCCCACAAAACTTTCTGTGTGTGTTCCTATGAAGCCACAGACCCTGTGTACCAAGTTTGGTGGCTGTAGCCCATTTACATCCAATTGCACCATATATGATGAAGTGGCTGAAATGGCACATATTAACCCGAAAGGCATTGGGGGACACCCGGGACGATTAGTGCCATTTGGGTTGGGATTTTTGGCTGACACGAGAGCCCAGTCGAATGTAGTTGGAATGGCCCTTTTTGAGTATTGTTTACCCTTATAATTGAAAAAGGGCCATTTCGACTACATTTGATGGGGCACTCATGTAGGCCACAAATCCCAACCCAAATGGCATGAATTGTCCCTAAAGGCATTGGGGGACACCCGGGACGATTAGTGCCATTTGGGTTGGGATTTTTGGCTGACACGAGAGCCTAGTCGAATGTAGTCGGAATGGCCCTTTTTGAGTTATAAGGGTATTTTTTCCCTTATAATTGAAAAAGGGCCATGTCGACTACATATGATGGGGCACTCATGTAGGCCACAAATCCCAACCCGAATGGCCCTTTTGTTCCCATTCCTCCCAAACAATATCTAGAGTAGGCTCTGGGCTAGGAGGCTGAAACTTATGAGGGGGCATACCTGGGAACAGCCAAACAGGTGTGCAAAGTTTCAAGCAAATCGGATGAGTTTGATCTATGAAGCCACAGACCCTGTGTACCAAGCCCCACACAACTTGCTGTGTGTGTTCCTATGAAGCCACAGACCCTGTGTACCAAGTTTGGTGGCTGTAGCCCATTTACATCCAATTGCACCATATATGATAAAGTGGCTGAAATGGCACTTATTAACCCGAAAGGCATTGGGGAAACCCGGGACGATTAGTGCCATTTGGGTTGGGATTTTTGGCTGACACGAGAGCCCAGTCGAATGTAGTTGGAATGGCCCTATTTGAGTTATAAGGGTATTTTTTCCCCTTATAATTGAAAAAGGGCCATTTCAACTACATTTGATTGGGCTCTCATGTAGGCCACAAATCCCAACCCGAATGGCATGAATTGTCCCTAAAGGCATTGGGGGGAACCCGGGACAATTAGTGCCATTTGGGTTGGAAAAAGGGCCATTTCGACTACATTTGATAGGGCACTCATGTAGGCCACAAATCCCAACCCAAATGGCATATTTTGTCCCAAAACATTGTTTCCGTACAATTGAACATTGGTCCAAGATATCTACGTTTGAGGGCTGGAAATTGAACGGTTGAGGAGTTACAGCACTTGAAAATGTCAACCCTGATCACGGCGCAAATGGCCATGAATTGGCCCTAATGTTCCCATTTGTCCCGGCAAATGGCCCTTTTCATCCCATATGTCCCCCCCAAATGGCACTTTTATGCCGATATGGCCCAGGGGTTTTGGGACAAAAAGGGCCATTTAAGGGACAGCATTTTGTGGGGCACTCGAATGGCCCTTTTTGGCCCAAATGGCAGTTTCAAATGGCATTGGGGAAACCCGGGACGATTAGTGCCATTTGGGTTGGGATTTTTGGCTGACACAAGAGCCCAGTCGAATGTAGTTGGAATGGCCCTTTTTGAGTATTTTTTCCCCTTATAATTGAAAAAGGGCCATTTCGACTACATTTGATGGGGCACTCATGTAGGCCACTAATCCCAACCTGAATGGCCCTTTTGTTCCCATTCCTCCCAAACAATATCTAGAGTAGGCTCTGGGCTAGGAGGCTGAAACTTATGAGGGGGCATACCTGGGAACAGCCAAACAGGTGTGCAAAGTTTCAAGCAAATCGGATGAGTTTGATCTATGAAGCCACAGACCCTGTGTACCAAGCCCCAAAAAACTTGCTGTGTGTGTTCCTATGAAGCCACAGACCCTGTGTACCAAGTTTGGTGGCTGTAGCACATTTAGATCAAATTGCATCATATATGGTGAAGATGCCAAAATGGCACAATTTGAGGTGCTAGCCCCACAAAACTTGCTGTGTGTGTTCCTATGAAGCCACAGACCATGTGTACCGAGTTTGGTGGCTGTAGCCCATTTACATCCAATTGCACCATATATGATAAAGTGGCTGAAATGGCACATATTAACCCGAAAGGCATTGGGGAAACCCAGGACGATTAGTGCCATTTGGGTTGGGATTTTTGGCTGACACGAGAGCCCAGTCGAATGTAGTTGGAATGGCCCTATTTGAGTTATAAGGGTATTTTTCCCCTTATAATTGAAAAAGGGCCATTTCGACTACATTTGATGGGGCACTCATGTAGGCCACAAATCCCAACCCGAATGGCATGAATTGTCCCTAAAGGCATTGGGGGAACCCGGGACAATTAGTGCCATTTGGGTTGGAAAAAGGGCCATTTCGACTACATTTGATGGGGCACTCATGTAGGCCACAAATCCCAACCCGAATGGCATAAATTGGCCCTAAAGGCATTGGGGGACACCCGGGACGATTAGTGCCATTTGGGTTGGGATTTTTGGCTGACACGAGAGCCCAGTCGAATGTAGTCGGAATGGCCCTTTTTGAGTTATAAGGGTATTTTTTCCCTTATAATTGAAAAAGGGCCATTTCGACTACATTTGATGGGGCACTCATGTAGGCCACAAATCCCAACCCGAATGGCCCTTTTGTTCCCATTCCTCCCAAACAATATCTAGAGTAGGCTCTGGGCTAGGAGGCTGAAACTTATGAGGGGGCATACCTGGGAACAGCCAAACAGGGGTGCAAAGTTTCAAGCAAATCGGATGAGTTTGATTTTCACCTTGCCTGAGATGCCAAAAAGTCACAATTCGAGGTCCTAGCCCCACGAAACTTGCTGTGTGTGTTCCTAAGAAGCCACAGACCCTGGGTACCAAGTTTGGTGGCTGTAGCACATTTAGATCAAATTGCATCATATATGGTGAAGATGCCAAAATGGCACAATTTGAGGTGCTAGCCCCACAAAACTTGCTGTCTGTGTTCCTATGAAGCCACAGACCCTGTGTACCAAGTTTGGTGGCTGTAGCCCATTTACATCCAATTGCACCATATATGATAAAGTGGCTGAAATGGCACATATTAACCCAAAAGGCATTGGGGAAACCCGGGATGATTAGTGCCATTTGGGTTGGGATTTTTGGCTGACACGAGAGACCAGTCGAATGTAGTTGGAATGGCCCTATTTGAGTTATAAGGGTATTTTTCCCCTTATAATTGAAAAAGGGCCATTTCAACTACATTTGATGGGGCACTCATGTAGGCCACAAATCCCAACCCAAATGGCATATTTTGTCCCAAAACATTGTTTCCGTACAATTGAACGTTGGTCCAAGATATCTACGTTTGAGGGCTGGAAATTGAACGGTTGAGGAGTTACAGCACTTGAAAATGTCAACCCTGATCACGGCGCAAATGGCCATGAATTGGCCCTAATGTTCCCATTTGTCCCGGCAAATGGCCCTTTTCGTCCCAAATGTCCCCCCCAAATGGCACTTTTATGCCGATATGGCCCAGGGGTTTTGGGACAAAAAGGGCCATTTAAGGGACAGCATTTTGTGGGGCACTCGAATGGCCCTTTTTGGCCCAAATGGCAGTTTCAAATGGCATTGGGGAAACCCGGGACGATTAGTGCCATTTGGGTTGGGATTTTTGGCTGACACAAGAGCCCAGTCGAATGTAGTTGGAATGGCCCTTTTTGAGTATTTTTTCCCCTTATAATTGAAAAAGGGCCATTTCGACTACATTTGATGGGGCACTCATGTAGGCCACAAATCCCAACCCGAATGGCCCTTTTGTTCCCATTCCTCCCAAACAATATCTAGAGTAGGCTCTGGGCTAGGAGGCTGAAACTTATCAGGGGGCATACCTGGAAACAGCCAAACAGGTGTGCAAAGTTTCAAGCAAATCGGATGAGTTTGATCTATGAAGCCACAGACCCTGTGTACCAAGCCCCACAAAACTTGCTGTGTGTGTTCCTATGAAGCCACAGACCCTGTGTACCAAGTTTGGTGGCTGTAGCCCATTTACATCCAATTGCACCATATATGATGAAGTGGCTGAAATGGCACATATTAACCCGAAAGGCATTGGGGGACACCCGGGACGATTAGTGCCATTTGGGTTGGGATTTTTGGCTGACACGAGAGCCCAGTCGAATGTAGTTGGAATGGCCCTATTTGAGTTATAAGGGTATTTTTTCCCCTTATAATTGAAAAAGGGCCATTTCAACTACATTTGATTGGGCTCTCATGTAGGCCACAAATCCCAACCCGAATGGCATGAATTGTCCCTAAAGGCATTGGGGGGAACCCGGGACAATTAGTGCCATTTGGGTTGGAAAAAGGGCCATTTCGACTACATTTGATAGGGCACTCATGTAGGCCACAAATCCCAACCCGAATGGCATAAATTGGCCCGAAAGGCATTGGGGGACACCCGGGACGATTAGTGCCATTTGGGTTGGGATTTTTGGCTGACACGAGAGCCCAGTCGAATGTAGTCGGAATGGCCCTTTTTGAGTTATAAGGGTATTTTTTCCCTTATAATTGAAAAAGGGCCATTTCGACTACATTTGATGGGGCACTCATGTAGGCCACAAATCCCAACCCGAATGGCCCTTTTGTTCCCATTCCTCCCAAACAATATCTAGAGTAGGCTCTGGGCTAGGAGGCTGAAACTTATGAGGGGGCATACCTGGGAACAGCCAAACAGGTGCGCAAAGTTTCAAGCAAATCGGATGAGTTTGATTTTCACTTTGCCTGCGATGCCAAAAAGTCACAATTCGAGGTGCTAGCCCCATAAAACTTGCTGTGTGTGTTCCTAAGAAGCCACAGACCATGTGTACCAAGTTTGGTGGCTGTAGCACATTTAGATCAAATTGGCGATTTCGTTTAAGGAAACAGAGTTTTGGCGCTCGTCTTTCGCTGGGATTTTGACAGAGTATGAAGATCGCCCGGCGCTTTTCAAAGACGCGCTGCCTCGGCTGTGGGTCTCCGTTTATTGATCTGCCTATATGTCTTGTTAGAGGACGTCAAGGTCTACAATTAGGCATGAGTATCCCCGCTGTGCGTTGTGGTTTCGCGGAGATATGGACCGCGCAATATGGCTCCTGTGACCTACTTTGACCACGTCGTGCCTCGGCTGTGAGTGTCCGATTCTGGATCCACCTATATGGATCTTTAGAGGTCGACGTGCTCTACAGTTCGGCGTAGTTCTCCCGCCTGTGCGTTGTGTATTCGCGGAGATATGGACCACGCAAAACGGCGATTTCGTTTAAGGAAACAGAGTTTTGGCGCTCGTCTTTCGCTGGGATTTTGACAGAGTATGAAGATCGCCCGGCGCTTTTCAAAGACGCGCTGCCTCGGCTGTGGGTCTCCGTTTATTGATCTGCCTATACGTCTTGTTAGAGGACGTCAAGGTCTACAATTCGGCATGAGTATCCCCGCTGTGCGTTGTGGTTTCGCGAAGATATGGACCGCGCAATATGGCTCCTGTGACCTACTTTGACCACGTCGTGCCTCGGCTGTGAGTGTCCGATTCTGGATCCACCTATATGGATCTTTAGAGGTCGACGTGCTCTACAGTTCGGCGTAGTTCTCCCGCCTGTGCGTTGTGTATTCGCGGAGATATGGACCACGCAAAACGGCGATTTCGTTTAAGGAAACAGAGTTTTGGCGCTCGTCTTTCGCTGGGATTTTGACAGAGTATGAAGATCGCCCGGCGCTTTTCAAAGACGCGCTGCCTCGGCTGTGGGTCTCCGTTTATTGATCTGCCTATATGTCTTGTTAGAGGACGTCAAGGTCTACAATTAGGCATGAGTATCCCCGCTGTGCGTTGTGGTTTCGCGGAGATATGGACCGCGCAATATGGCTCCTGTGACCTACTTTGACCACGTCGTGCCTCGGCTGTGAGTGTCCGATTCTGGATCCACCTATATGGATCTTTAGAGGTCGACGTGCTCTACAGTTCGGCGTAGTTCTCCCGCCTGTGCGTTGTGTATTCGCGGAGATATGGACCACGCAAAACGGCGATTTCGTTTAAGGAAACAGAGTTTTGGCGCTCGTCTTTCGCTGGGATTTTGACAGAGTATGAAGATCGCCCGGCGCTTTTCAAAGACGCGCTGCCTCGGCTGTGGGTCTCCGTTTATTGATCTGCCTATATGTCTTGTTAGAGGACGTCAAGGTCTACAATTAGGCATGAGTATCCCCGCTGTGCGTTGTGGTTTCGCGGAGATATGGACCGCGCAATATGGCTCCTGTGACCTACTTTGACCACGTCGTGCCTCGGCTGTGAGTGTCCGATTCTGGATACACCTATATGGATCTTTAGAGGTCGACGTGCTCTACAGTTCGGCGTAGTTCTCCCGCCTGTGCGTTGTGTATTCGCGGAGATATGGACCACGCAAAACGGCGATTTCGTTTAAGGAAACAGAGTTTTGGCGCTCGTCTTTCGCTGGGATTTTGACAGAGTATGAAGATCGCCCGGCGCTTTTCAAAGACGCGCTGTCTCGGCTGTGGGTCTCCGTTTATTGATCTGCCTATATGTCTTGTTAGAGGACGTCAAGGTCTACAATTCGGCATGAGTATCCCCGCTGTGCGTTGTGGTTTCGCGGAGATATGGACCGCGCAATATGGCTCCTGTGACCTACTTTGACCACGTCGTGCCTCGGCTGTGAGTGTCCGATTCTGGATCCACCTATATGGATCTTTAGAGGTCGACGTGCTCTACAGTTCGGCGTAGTTCTCCCGCCTGTGCGTTGTGTATTCGCGGAGATATGGACCACGCAAAACGGCGATTTCGTTTAAGGAAACAGAGTTTTGGCGCTCGTCTTTCGCTGGGATTTTGACAGAGTATGAAGATCGCCCGGCGCTTTTCAAAGACGCGCTGCCTCGGCTGTGGGTGTCCGATTCTGGTTCTGCCTAGATGGGTGGTTAGAGGACTTCAAGGTCGACAATTCGGCATGAGTGGCCCGGCTGTGCGTTGTGTTTTCGCGGAGATATGGACCGCGCAATATGGCTCCTGTGACCTACTTTGACCACGTCGTGCATCGGCTGTGAGTGTCCGATTCTGGATCCAGCTACATGGGTCTTTAGAGGTCGATGTGCTCTACAATTCGGCGTAGGTGTCCCACCTATGCGTTGTGTATTTGTGGAGATATGGACCACGCAAGACAGCAATTTCATTTAAGGAAGATGCCAAAATGGCACAATTTGAGGTGCTAGCACAACAAAACTTGCTGTGTGTGTTCCTAAGAAGCCACAGACCCTGTGTACCAAGTTTGGTGGCTGTAGCCCATTTACATCCAATTGCACCATATATGATAAAGTGGCTGAAATGGCAAATATTAACTCGAAAGGCATTGGGGAAACCCGGGACGATTAGTGCCATTGGGGTTGGAAAAAGGGCCATTTCAACTACATTTGATGGGGCACTCATGTAGGCCACAAATCCCAACCCGAATGGCATGAATTGTCCCTAATGGCATTGGGGGACACCCGGGACGATTAGTGCCATTTGGGTTAGGATTTTTGGCTGACACGAGAGCCCAGTCGAATGTAGTTGGAATGGCCCTTTTTGAGTATTTTTTCCCCTTATAATTGAAAAAGGGCCATTTCAACTACATTTGATGGGGCACTCATGTAGGCCACAAATCCCAACCCGAATGGCATGAATTGTCCCTAATGGCATTGGGGGACACCCGGGATGATTAGTGCCATTTGGGTTAGGATTTTTGGCTGACACGAGAGCCCAGTCGAATGTAGTTGGAATGGCCCTTTTTGAGTATTTTTTCCCCTTATAATTGAAAAAGGGCCATTTCAACTACATTTGATTGGGCTCTCATGTAGGCCACAAATCCCAACCCGAATGGCATGAATTGTCCCTAAAGGCATTGGGGGGAACCCGGGACAATTAGTGCCATTTGGGTTGGAAAAAGGGCCATATCAACTACATTTGATGGGGCACTCATGTAGGCCACAAATCCCAACCCGAATGGCATGAATTGTCCCTAATGGCATTGGGGGACACCCGGGACGATTAGTGCCATTTGGGTTAGGATTTTTGGCTGACACGAGAGCCCAGTCGAATGTAGTTGGAATGGCCCTTTTTGAGTATTTTTTCCCCTTATAATTGAAAAAGGGCCATTTCAACTACATTTGATTGGACTCTCATGTAGGCCACAAATCCCAACCCGAATGGCATGAATTGTCCCTAATGGCATTGGGGGACACCCGGGACGATTAGTGCCATTTGGGTTAGGATTTTTGGCTGACACGAGAGCCCAGTCGAATGTAGTTGGAATGGCCCTTTTTGAGTATTTTTTCCCCTTATAATTGAAAAAGGGCCATTTCAACTACATTTGATTGGACTCTCATGTAGGCCACAAATCCCAACCCGAATGGCATGAATTGTCCCTAAAGGCATTGGGGGGAACCCGGGACAATTAGTGCCATTTGGGTTGGAAAAAGGGCCATTTCAACTACATTTGATGGGGCACTCATGTAGGCCACAAATCCCAACCCGAATGGCATGAATTGTCCCTAATGGCATTGGGGGACACCCGGGACGATTAGTGCCATTTGGGTTAGGATTTTTGGCTGACACGAGAGCCCAGTCGAATGTAGTTGGAATGGCCCTTTTTGAGTATTTTTTCCCCTTATAATTGAAAAAGG
>NW_027466601.1:3182500-3187500 GCF_050575085.1 Anarhichas minor
AAGTGTCCCGGCTGTGCGTTGTGTATTCGCGGAGCTATGCACCTCGCAAACCGGCGATTTTGTTCAAGGAAACAGAGTATTGGCGCTCGGCTACTGTGACCGGCTTTGCGTACATCGTGCCTCGGCTGTGGGTCTCGGATCCAGGATCCACTCGGATAGGTTTGTAGAGGTGGATGTGGTCTACGATCGGGTATAAGTGTCCCGGCTGTGCGTTGTGTTTTCGCGGAGATATGGACCTCGCAGACCGGCGATATTGTCGCTCGTCTTTGGCTGTGATTTTGTCAGAGTACGAAGATCGGCCGACGCTTTTGAACTACGCGCTGCATCGGCTGTGGGTATCCGTTTATAGGAGTGTCTAGATGGGTGGTTAGAGGACGTCGGGGTCTACAATTCGGCATAAGTATCCCGGCTGTGCGTTGTGTTTTGGCGGAGATATGAACCGCGCAATGTGGCTACTGCGACCTATTTTGACCGAGTCGTGCATCGGCTGTGAGTGTCCGATTGTGGCTCAAACTCCACAGGTCTTTAGAAGTGGACGTGGTCTACTATTCGGCGTAGGGGCCGAGTCTGTGCGTTGTGTATTCGCGGGGATATGCACCGCGCAAACCGGCGATTTGGTTTAAGGAGACAGAGTATTGGCGCTCGTCTTTCGCTGTGATTTTGTCAGAGTACGAAGATCGGCCGGCGCTTTTGAACTACTTGCTGCATCGGCTGTGGGTATCCGTTTATTGTTCTGCATGTATGGGTGGTTAGAGGAGGTCGGGGTCTACAATAGGGTATAAGTGTCCCGGCTGTGCGTGGTGTTTTGGCGGAGAGATGGAGCGCGCAAAACGGCAACTGCGACCTACTTTGACCGCGTGGTGCCTCGGCTGTGGGTCTCGGATCCAGGATCCACTCGGATAGGTTTGTAGAGGTGGACGTGGTCTACGATTGGGTATAAGTGTCCCGGCTGTGCGTGGTGTTTTCGCGGAGATATCCACCTCGCAAAACGGCGCTTCCGTTTAAGGAAACAGAGTTTTGGCGCTCGTCTTTCGCAGCGCAGCCCAGTAACGTCCCCTACCTTAAGAGAGTCCTCGTTACTCCCGCCGTTTACCCGCGCGATATGGATCCTGGTTCTGGATCTCGCATCCAGGATCCACTCGGATAGGTTTGTAGAGGTAGACGTATTATACAATTAGGTATGAGTATCCCGGCTGTGCGTTGTGTATTCGCGGAGATATCCATCTCGCAAAACGATATAAAAACGGCTGTGATTTTGTCAGAGTATGAAGATCGCCCGGCGCTTTTTGTCAGAGTATGAAGATCGGCCGGCGCTTTTCAAATACGTGCTGCCTCGGCTGTGGGTATCCGTTTATTATTATGCTTATATGGGTGGTTAGAGGACGTCGGGACCGTGGATTCGGTATAAGAATCCCCGCTGTGCGTTCCATTTCCGGGTAGATATGGACCGCGCAATATGGCCCCTGCGACCTACTTTGACTACATCGTGCCTCGGTTGTGGACCTCGCATCCATGATCCACTCGGATAGATTTGTAGAGGGGGACTTGGACTACAGTTAGATATAAGTGTCCCGGCTGTGCGTTGTGTATTCGCGGGGATATGGACCTCGCAAAACGGGTATTTCGTTTAAGTCTTTCGCTGTGATTTTGTCAGAGTATGAAGATCGGTCGGCTGTTTTCAAACACGCGCTGCCTCGGCTGTGGTTATCCGTTTATTATTCAGCTTACATAGTTGGTTAGAGGACGTCGGGGCCGTGTATTCAGTATAAGAATCCCCGCTGTGCGTTCTATTTCCGGGTAGATATGGCGCGCGTAATATGGTCCCTGCGACCTACTTTGACTACACCGTGCCTCGGCTGTGGACCTCGCATCCAGGATCCACTCCGATAGTTTTGTAGAGGGGGACGTGGACTACAACTGGGTATAAGTGTCCCGGCTGTGCGTTGTGTATTCGCGGAGATATGCACCTCGCAAAACGACGATTTCGTTTAAGTCTTTCGCTGTGATTTTGTCAGAGTATGAAGATCGGTCGGCTGTTTTCAAACACGCGCTGCCTCGGCTGTGGTTATCCGTTTATTATTCAGCTTACATAGTTGGTTAGAGGACGTCGGGGCCGTGTATTCAGTATAAGAATCCCCGCTGTGCGTTCTATTTCCGGGTAGATATGGCGCGCGTAATGTGGTCCCTGCGACCTACTTTGACTACACCGTGCCTCGGCTGTGGAGGTCGCATCCATGATCCACTCGGATAGGTTTGTAGAGGTGGATGTGGTCTACGATCGGGTATAAGTGTCCCGGCTGTGCGTTGTGTATTCGCGGGGATATGGACCTCGCAAAACGGGTATTTCGTTTAAGTCTTTCGCTTTGATTTTGTCAGAGTATGAAGATCGGTCGGCGGTTTTCAAATACGCGCTGTATCGGCTGTGTGTATCCGTTTATAGGAGTGTCTAGATGGGTGGTTAGAGGACTTCCAGCTTGACAACTGGGCATGAGTATCCCCGCTGTGCGTTCTATTTCCGGGTAGATATGGCGCGCGTAATATGGTCCCTGCGACCTACTTTGACCGCGTCGTGCCTCGGCTGTGAGTGTCCGATTGTGGATCACCCTCCACATGTCTTTAGAGGTTGACGGTGGCTACACGTCGGCATAGGTGTCCCGGCTGTGCGTTGTGTATTCGCGGGGATATGGACCGCGCAAGACGGCGATTTGGTTTAAGGAAACAGAGTATTGGCGCTATCGCTGTGATTTTGTCAGAGTATGAAGATCGGTCGGCGGTTTTCAAATACGTGCTGCCTCGGCTGTGGATACCCGTTTATTATTCTGCTTATATGGGTAGTTAGAGGACGTCGGGACCGTGTATTCAAAATAAGAATCCCCGCTGTGCGTTCCATTTCCGGGTAGATATGGCGCGCGTAATAGGGCCCCTGCGACCTACTTTGACCGCGTGGTGCCTCGGCTGTGGACCTCGCATCCAGGATCCACTCGGATAGGTTTGTAGAAGTGGACTTGGACTACAATTAGATATGAGGTTCCCGGCTGTGCGTTGTGTTTTCGCGGAGATATGGACCGCGCAAAACGGGTATTTGGTTTAAGGATTTTTCGCTGTGATTTTGTCAGAGTATGAAGATCGATCGGCGGTTTTCAAACACGCGCTGCATCGGCTGTGTGTATCCGTTTATTATTCATCTTATATGGGTGGTTAGAGGACTTCCAGCTCGACAACTGGGCATGAGTATCCCCGCTGTGCGTTCTATTTCCGGGTAGATATGGCGCGCGTAATATGGTCCCTGCGACCTACTTTGACCGACTCGTGCCTCGGCTGTGGAGGTCGCATCCAGGATCCACTCGGATGTGTTTGTAGAGGGGGACTTGGACTACAATTAGATATGAGTGTCCCGGCTGTGCGTTGTGTTTTCGCGGAGATATGGACCGCGCAAAACGGGTATTTCGTTTAAGGACATAGAGTTTTTCGCTCGGGTTTTAAAGCCGTGATAGGGGCGAAGCGCTGAAGGTTCCAGCGCTTCTGTACTTCGCCTATTACGGCTGTGACCCATTTTGGTAGGGGGTAACCAAGCCACCTTGCACACAATGATAGGAACAGACTACCCAGTGTATACTAGGGGATAGGAGCGAAGCGCTGAAGGGTCCAGCGCTTCTGGCGGTTCCCCTATGCTACAGCCGTAGTAGGGGATATGAGCGAAGCGCTGAAGGGTCCAGCGCTTCTGGCGGTTCCCCTATGTTACAGCCGTAGTAGGGACGAAGCGCTGAAGGGTCCAGCGCTTCTGGCGGTTCCCCTATGCTACAGCCGTAGTAGGGGATATGAGCGAAGCGCTGAAGGGTCCAGCGCTTCTGGCGGTCCCCCTATGCTACAGCCGTAGTAGGGGATATGAGCGAAGCGCTGAAGGGTCCAGCGCTTCTGGCGGTTCCCCTATGTTACAGCCGTAGTAGGGACGAAGCGCTGAAGGGTCCAGCGCTTCTGGCGGTTCCCCTATGCTACAGCCGTAGTAGGGGATATGAGCGAAGCGCTGAAGGGTCCAGCGCTTCTGGCGGTCCCCCTATGCTACAGCCGTAGTAGGGGATATGAGCGAAGCGCTGAAGGGTCCAGCGCTTCTGGCGGTCCCCCTATGGTACAGCCGTAGTAGGGGATATGAGCGAAGCGCTGAAGGGTCCAGCGCTTCTGGCGGTCCCCCTATGCTACAGCCGTAGTAGGGGATATGAGCGAAGCGCTGAAGGGTCCAGCGCTTCTGGCGGTCCCCCTATGCTACAGCCGTAGTAGGGGATATGAGCGAAGCGCTGAAGGGTCCAGCGCTTCTGGCGGTCCCCCTATGCTACAGCCGTAGTAGGGGATATGAGCGAAGCGCTGAAGGGTCCAGCGCTTCTGGCGGTCCCCCTATGCTACAGCCGTAGTAGGGGATATGAGCGAAGCGCTGAAGGGTCCAGCGCTTCTGGCGGTCCCCCTATGCTACAGCCGTAGTAGGGGATAGGAGCGAAGCGCTGAAGGGTCCAGCGCTTCTGGCGGTTCCCCTATGCTACAGCCGTAGTAGGGGATAGGAGCGAAGCGCTGAAGGGTCCAGCGCTTCTGGCGGTCCCCCTATGCTACAGCCGTAGTAGGGGATATGAGCGAAGCGCTGAAGGGTCCAGCGCTTCTGGCGGTCCCCCTATGCTACAGCCGTAGTAGGGGATATGAGCGAAGCGCTGAAGGGTCCAGCGCTTCTGGCGGTTCCCCTATGCTACAGCCGTAGTAGGGGATATGAGCGAAGCGCTGAAGGGTCCAGCGCTTCTGGCGGTCCCCCTATGCTACAGCCGTAGTAGGGGATAGGAGCGAAGCGCTGAAGGGTCCAGCGCTTCTGGCGGTTCCCCTATGCTACAGCCGTAGTAGGGGATAGGAGCGAAGCGCTGAAGGGTCCAGCGCTTCTGGCGGTTCCCCTATGCTACAGCCGTAGTAGGGGATAGGAGCGAAGCGCTGAAGGGTCCAGCGCTTCTGGCGGTTCCCCTATGCTA